>NW_014333261.1:293768-321208 GCF_000341935.2 Cephus cinctus | reverse complement strand
AAAAAAAAAAAAAAAAAAAAAAAACAGAATTTTTTAAATATAATTTTATTGACTCCTGATGACCCTCGTCATCCTGATCCTTGAGCACCCATGGACGGCAATTGTAAAGAGACAATGGAAATAGATACTCGCCATACTAACGTGGCCGTTGTCGATTCTCTTGCGAGCAACAGATTCCGAGGACTCGTCACGAATACAATATGGCTTGTCTCTTGTAGCGCTCTCGATGGCGTCATCGGGGCGAGACTTCGACCCCCGCACCCGAGCCTTCTCCGACGAGGAACTGAAGCCCCAGCCGATGATCAAGAAGTCACGGAAACAGGTGAGTCCCGATGCCGCATCCGCAGGGAAGAATGTGACATCATGTAGATAAAGTAGGGAGCTTCTAGTATGCGTCGGTAACATTGCTCCATTTGGTACCCCAGTTCGTTCCGGACGACTTGAAGGATGACAAATACTGGGCTCGTCGCAGGAAGAACAACATGGCGGCAAAGAGATCGCGAGACGCACGTCGCATGAAGGAGAATCAGATAGCCCTGAGAGCCGGCTTCCTGGAGAAGGAGGTAAGAAACTATATGAGAAACCAGGATCCTCTTCTACTGGGATACGCGAACACTGATCAATATACATTACAATACGTAAGCACGTGTGGGCATTGATTATATTGATAACAGTTAAAAATTATTTATTTATATTAAAAAAAGACTCATACTACTATAATGTTTCCCTAATGACTCATGCCAGGGCAAGTCGACGCCATTTTGTTTCTGATCTCCCCTTTATCATTTTTTACAGAACATGGGTCTGCGACAGGAATTGGATCGGTTAAAGAACGAGAACATGCTTCTGCGTGATAAGCTCAGCAAATACACGGACGTCTAACCAATGGCCGTCGCGACGCGTCTTCACAGTTCTTCGTTACCCAGCGTCTCTTCCCTACTTAGATCGCGTCTCCGTCGTCTACAGGAAGAAACACGCAGATGAAGACAGTCCCACACAAATTTCTATTAAAAAAATTCATTATACCCCCCTCCCCTCTCCCCCCAACATTATCCATCACCCATTTTTCCCCATATATCCCATCCGTATAATCCTATTCGCGTTAACACTAAGTGAAAACTTATCTTATCTACCAACCTGATGCCTTTTATCCATCCCCTAGATTCTCCTCAGCCTCACTTGTACATAGTTATATGTATAGTTAGATTATATATATATTATATATAATATCGATATCATATTATAGTATGAACAATACTAGAGAGAGATACCTGTATCTACATTTAAATGAAGAGGACACGTATACATATTACGTAACACCCGCGACACTACAAAGACACACACCATGTACACACGTTATGTTAATCCGATGACGCAATATATGTATAAACAAACGTACACATTACATTCGCACGCATATTCTCGCAGATTACGATCGGATCACTTTTATCTTTTATCATTGGGAAATACCAACAATTGCATTTTACACTCAGTACACGTATACAGTTTACACTTGCGTATGGAGAGACATATACATATATATACATATATATTGTATATATATATATATATATATATATATATACAATACACTATACACTTGCACGCGCGTAAGCCCAACCGCTGCATACGTTTGAACAGGAAGCTCCGCCATTTTCAAATGAGTCTTGAGAGAAAAAAAAGGAGAAAGATGCCTGAACGATATTTTCCATCGATGCCAATAGAAACAGTAAAGAAGGAGGGAAAAAAGAATGTATCTTGGAATTGGGGGAATTTTCTTTTTTTTTTCTTTTGACTTTTACTTCGCACTCTGTTCTTTACTCTCTTTGTTAAACTTATGTTTCTCTTTCTCTCTCTCTCACTCTCTCTCTCTCTCTCTCTCTCTTGTTCTATCTCTCTAATTCTCCTTCAATCCTCTCATTCTCTATGTTGCATCTCTTTTGTCTTGATTTAATAAAATCTGATCTCGAACCAAAAGTCTGTCATCGATCACAAACATTCAGGCATATCTTGTTCGTGGCTCTTTTCTTCGACTAGTGACTTTTGTCATCGAATGATCTATCAATTATCTGTATTCAATAATGACGTTTAAGCATGTTGTTATGATCTGTTATTATCATTTTTATTCTTTCAATCCCCTCGATATCTGTTTCTTTTCTCTCATCATCTTACTATTTCTCTCTCTCTCTCTCTCTCTCTCTTACTCTTTCTCTGTTTCTCGCTTTATAAATTTTTCTTTAATCATCCACTTCAGTACTTCTTTTTCTCTTGTCCGTCTTCCTCACAGACCCGGTGTACACAGGAAGTCGCGTATTGGTTACCAGGGCCAGCCGCCAGGGCGTTAATTACACATGGAATGATAGAGACCTCTCGTGGTTGAATCATGTGAGCTTACTTTTGGTGCCTTTTTCACGGGCGCTAAATTTTCTTATATAACAATAAGTAAAAGAAGGCGGAGAAGTAGGACGAAGAAAAAAAATAATAAGTGCGGAGGGAGAAAAGGAGCGAAAATAATATAAATACCCACGTGCGCGGTCACGTGCTAATTCGCTTTATCAAGTCGGTATGATAATAATAACAACAGTAACGCCTAAGCTCGCTACTCCAGCCGCGTCGCGTTCACCGAGCCATTGTAAATAATTCTCGATACGGATCACAAAAAAAATGTGGCGCGATCGTAGGAAATCTATTCTGATCCCACGTTGCTCGGGGATCATGTCTGCGTGCTGTGACAAAAGTCTGGTATTCGTTTCGTTTCGTTGCGCACATTATATAGATATGTCATATAGATACATAAGTACACATACGATATATAGTATATAAATATATTATATAATAAACATGACGTTCCTCGCGCGCAAAATTATGTTAAAAACTGTCCTAGGACTGTCGGCTAGAATTGTATAATTCTTTTCGTTCGATATTTAACGTCAAAATTTATAATGATCACGATTCAGCCTAACGATAAGTTAAAGGAAACAATAACAAATTGAAAAGAATTTCTTCACGCGCATATAAATACATCAGACTGGCGGGACACGAAAACGTATTTAAATACTGTACATGTATACCTATAGATATACCTAAGAGGCCCTAGAATATCGATCAATCCGTTATTTTTTATTTTTGGTTTTCTTTTTTAATTGTAAGGCCTTGTATTGTGTTCAACGAAGCGCGTAGCGAATTGTAAACCAGGATAGTGACGAAGTCCTTCTTAAGACATAACGTGGACGACGTCTTGTCGCACGTGCGTCGACGTAATACAAATCTCGTGTATTGTTTCCAAGACACGTTACGCTGTTACGTCACATGATGACGACTGTATGACGACAGTCGTCAACAACCGTATCGCGAAGATATTTGCCTTGGCCTCGTCGTCGTTGCGATATTACTTTTTCTTTTTCCTTTTTCGACGTCATATTTTTTTAGCGAATATCTCCAAGTGAGAGAAAGACAAAGTGAGAGAGAGAAAGAGAGAGAGAGAGAGAGTAACGCAAAGAAAGATACAAAGATAGAGCCTGTGATTGAATGGAGAGAATGCGACGGAATGCGTGCTGAAGTGAGATAGCCTGTAATATTGTATATGCATAAGGAGAAAGGACAGAGAGAGAGAGAGAGAGAGAGAGAGACAGAAAGAGAGAGCGTGATATACATATGTTATTCAGGCAAGAGTGAAAGAGACAAAAGAGAAGGACAAAGAATAGAAACAAACAAGTACAGATCTTTTTAAAGAATCGCTCGGTTTATCATTAAAAAATCATGAATTTAATATAACAATAATGAGAAACAGAAAAGAAACTATGGATAACGATCGTTGTGTATTGATTCGTGGAATCGTGCTGTGTTATGCGAGTGAGAGAGAGAGAGAGAGAGAGAGAGAGAGGGAGAGAGAGGGAGTGACAGGAATAGAAAAGATTTAAAGGGGAAAAGAAAGAAAAAAAAAAAGAAAATTAAAGAATGTAATTCTTATCGACGTTTTCTGCGCACGAATCTAGCTCCTAGTTCTCCCGGAGGGTTTTTAATATTTCTAGCGTATCCACGTGGTGATGGTACACAGTGATTCTAGTTGTTTTTATTGTAAGGCTAGGAAAGTACTTTTTTCTTTCTTTTTTTCTCCTTTCGTTAGCATATAGTTCACACGTTAAATCGTAGTGGCGCTCAAGTGCGCGGAAAGCGTCGCCAACGTAGAGAAGGAACGTAACGTCACAAACCGCCCACGGTCGTCCGAAACGCTAAGATTGATGATTCTGTATGACAGATGTTACAACGTCGTCGTCATCGGTGACGATGACGATACGGCCGTGACGATGACTATTATTATTATTAATATTATTAATATTATTATTTGTTGTTAATAATAATTCTTCTAACCGACCGCGACTGTTACAATGACGATCCTGACGACCTCATAACATTATTTCGTGTATAGACTATTTACTTATATATAATTGTAATTACATTATGACGAGAGGAACGATGACGATCGTGATTGATTGTAAAGGTGGCTGCTCCGGCTACTAGCCTACATCTTTTTAAGTTTTTAGATGTTTATTTTGTTTCGGTATAATATTATAGAGAGATGAGAAATTGTTACATGGAGATAAATCATGGCTGCATTAGAGTTCTCAGTCGTATTCTACGTTTTTATCTTTTTTTTTATCTTCTCTTCAAGGTGTCGGTATAACGACAGGCTGATTAGATGGCAAAGTGTTAAGATACCTGACAGCGTATAAAGGATCTGTACAGAATTATTGATTGAAGAGGGGATTGGAGCTTTGCGAAAGATTTGGCAGCATTTTCATTTAAGCGACAATAATTGAGTCGTCGACAGGATCCCATTGCGATTTTACGTAAGACGATAGTTTAATTTGAATCGTTGCTCTTTATTCATTTTTATCTGTTGTCAGTTTCAAAATCTTGGGATTCTTGTGGGTGATTGTTCCAGGTGGGATTTTTGTGTAGCTTCCATGAAAATGCTTCAAGTTTATTCGTGCCGGTGGTATACGCCTGATTCAATATCCTTGCAATTGTTTTGATGGGAGAATTTTTTATTGCAACTAGAAAATATTTTCGATATTCTGCATGGCACTGAAGGGGGGCCGGGGGCGGGTTAATGAAATAGTAGGAAGGCCGAATGTTTTCGCGCGAATCCATTGTCGCTTCTATGAATATCCCTTTGTATCTTTTTGTTTTTGGGAAGGTATCGATCGATTCGAATGACTGTTTTGCTTGAAAGTGATTGGCTGGAGTCGCGCGATCATTGTTGCCGCGGTTTATAGTCCTCGACATTTTTGCGATGATCCGACGATAGTGAATTATATTGTAGCAAATAAAAATGCCAGCGAACTAGGGGCAGACACACGTGTGTGATGCTACCAGCTTTGCTCTCAGATTATAGGAGACAAGAATAGATATAGAGAACGGAACACACAATGCCGTCACGCCAAAATCATCCGATCCATGTACGAAATGAGAAACAAAAAGTGAAAACTGTGAAGTATGAACGACCACCAATTTAAAAAAAAAAGAAGAAACCTACTGTACCACATTTCGAGAAATATATGTATTTGTTATTGTTTTAATTGAATCATTGTTGTTTTCTATGATCTGACAATTTTATCCTTTCTTACTATCGTTATCCTATGACTATGCTGCTTCAGGTGATGGAATAAGGAATGATAATTGCATGGTGGAAATTTTCAAACGGTTTTTGACCGACTATATTCTGGTGAACGCAACAGGGTTTTAACTCAGAAGAATACTTGGAGGAAAAACTTTTTCTTTCTTCCAATGAATTTTACTGTTTTGATAGGGTGAAAGATGAAGAAAATTTATTAACTGTTTCGCGCTTTTATTTCATCAAGTTACATACGTGAAATGTTATCTGCTGCGTTTTAAATTTTGAATAGCAGCGTCTGCTGGATACTTCATGAAACTTCTTTGTCATAAAGTTAAAAACGTGGCTCCACAGGTGAATAGGGAGCAGAGATGAATAGGGAGATGCACAGCGCTACGATTTTCGGCGATACCAAAATCGTGGCGCTAAATCATAGCGGCGAGTCTGGAAGTAGGATATTGTGATCATCAACTCCGTCGACAAAGCATATCCCGTCGTAGCCGAGCTGAACGTGATCACGAACGTGTAGCCTGGCCGGCAGAGGTACTCCGCAACTTACCGCTGGTTCTCAGAACAACCCTTAGAACGAGGCCGCTCATCAGATATTGCTTAAATATGTATTTATGCTTAATTCGATGAACTGCCTCGTTGTAAGGGTTGCTCTGAGCAAAGATGAGCAGGGAGATGTACAACACTCCGGTTTTCGGTGGTACCAAAATCATGCCGGTAAATCGTAGCGGCAAGTTCGGGGACGGTTATAATTTTGTTTTATTTACCAGAGATGAGCAGGGAGATGCACAACGCTACAGTTTTAGGCGATACCAAAATCATGCCCCTAAATCGTAGCAGCAAGTCTGGAAGTAGAATTCTGTGATCATCGCCTCCGTCGACAATAAAAATCCCGTCGTCGTCGAGCTAAACGTGAACACGAACGCGTAGCTTGGCGGGCAGAGGTTCTCCGCTACTCACCGCTGGTTCCCAAAGCAACTCTTAGAACGAGACCGGGAAATATAGAACTTCTCAAGAGTTATTGAAAAAGCTTATTGTGGAAATATTTTTAAGACATTTTTAAAAAAGTGCCAACTTGACACCCGTGTAGCACCTCAATTTTTACTAAATATTATTGGATCTTGATTTACTTTCAAAATTTATTCAAAATATAAAATTGAAGCTAAATAAAAATCTCGCAGAATATACGGAGTAGATAAAATTTGAATTGAAACTGTAGAATATCGAAAATGAATTACATTCAAATTGAAATATTACGGGCGAGCCCAGTGGGTTAGACGTAAGGAACCACGCCCGCCGCCGGCGGCGGGCCCCGTTAGCCATCGATCCCCGCGCAAAATGTCTCCGACAGAGGATGACTTTATACTAGCAGGTGCTCAGTAGCACCCGCACCTACCCCAAGTGAAGGAGACCCCCAAGCACAAACACAAATCGGACTTTACCCAGAGTCAACGGACTACCCCGCACGACCTCCCCACCGACACATAGGATCGTCTCTACCCACACAAGTGCCCAAGGGTCAACGACATGTTGGAGCATTTTTAGCAAAGCGAACAAATTATACTAAATACGCGAGAGCTAGACACCTGGTTAGATTCACTATACGAAAGACCATGGCCGTAGATACCCTAAGGGGGCTCAAGGCCCCCGTCGGGAGACCCATAAGGACCTGTTGCGGCCACAACTTGGGCCCGACCCATTGAGCAAGCTCAACAGATGAGGCGGAAGGGCAACCCCCGACACCATGGTCTTAAGTCTAGCTGCACTAACCGGATGACTACTCTTATATGACTACTTGAATTAATAGCTCGACCCGACCAAAGGAATAGGAAGTATAAGACAAGCACAATGGAAAGTGAGAGGGAACAGAGTGAAACGAGAAGACAGGAAGGAAGATAGAAATAAAAAAGTCAAAAGGTATAAAAATAAGGAATAGAGTTATAAAATTAGAGAAGAAGTAAGGAAAGAGATAAGTAAGAAAGTAAAGAATGAAGGATTAAGTAATAAATATACAAATAGAAGAAGGTTGTAAATGGATATGGGGGGTGCTTCCAAGAGACCAGTATAGGAGACCGGCTCGAGGAAGAATCAGAACGAGAACGAGAAGAAAGCGGAGAACCTCTGTCCGCCAAGCTACGCGTTCGTGTTTACGCTTAGTTCGGCTACGACGGGATTCGCATTGTCGACGGAGGCGATGGTCACGAAATCCTACTCCCGGACTCGCCGCTACGATTTAGCGCCATGCTTTTGGTATCGCCTAAAACCGGAGCGTTGTGCATCTCCCCACTCATCGCTGCGCTAAAAACTGTAGCGTTGTACAGCTTCTTACGGCCAACGAACAAATTTGGCCAACGGCCAAAGAGTCCGGCCAACGGTGGGGCTTGTTAGTCATTGGCTCCGCCATATTATGGGCTCTTTCCGGAATAGAATGGTGTGTGTGAATACTTATATGGGTGAGATTCGCATTGTGTAGGGTGGATGGCGTTAAGCCCTGTACGGTGGCTTGCCTGTGCTTGGCGCGAGATTCGACCGAGTCTCGCGCAATGTCATGGTGGCGCCAAACCAGCCCTTAATATGGCGTCCCTTCCGGGTGTTGGCCGGACTCTTACTAGAGGGACTCTACTCCTTACTCATCTATGGCGCCTGTTGTATACGTCAATAGTTATTCGTATCATTTCATAAAATGTACGTTCATGCAGTGATGTACCCATTAATATTTGGTTTACTAGTAAGTACATTTGGATATTTAGTATTACTGTTGTCAATTTATTATCGTGTGAGTTTTTATGATGAAAATCATAACCAGAATGTAGTGTTTCATATTGTTCTTTTCCTTAGCTAAATACAATTGCCGCAGACTTTTCGGCAGAAGATTGCAAGCTCTTAGGATACAATAAAGCTAATTTACTATGTTCCACATGTGAAAAATTGGTTACTTATAATCTTCATGATATGTAGTGAGTATATACTTTTAGTATCTTGTGATGCACTGTTTCAGGCATAATGACTTTACTTGACAAATTATAGTGACAAATGCAAGGAATGTTGCTTGAAAGATGATGACGATGATGCATTAGGTCAGAAGCGTTACCCAAAGGCAGTCCTTGAAGTGTGTACATGTAAATTTGGAGCATATCCCCAGATTCAGGGTAAAAATTTAATTTGTTGTATTTTAGCAGATTAGTAATTAATCAAAGCATTATGACTAAATATATTATTTTATTTTAGCCTTCATTAAAAGTGATCGTCCCAGCAAGTACAAGAATCTACAAATAAAATACGTCCGTGGCTTGGATCCAATTATCAAGCTTTTTGATTCGGACAATAAAGTTGAAGATATACTTGATATTCATAAGTGGGATACAGACTCAGTAGATGAATTTTTAGCCACTCACTTGTCCATAGACTAAACCAATTAATTCATTCACCAATTTTATACTTGGAAAATATAACAAACATTATCCTATAAACATTGTTGAAATTTTTTTAAAAAAAAAACAAAAAACCAGAAGATATTTTTGTGTACTGTTTATTTCGTTCTTTTTCATAGTATCAATACACGAAGTTCGACGATAAAATTACTCTCTGCTGTTGGAATGAAATTTCCTATGTATAATTAGTCATTGTAAAATTCATGGTGCACGATTACCATCTAAATGATGTCAATCAATCTGAAACACTCAAGGCATCCAGTTGCCTTTCGACCAACAAAAATGTCGAAATACAGCGTCAAAGTGAAACATCTGATTAAATTTCATATAGAGAGAAATAGAGAAAAATTGGGCCGGATGTATTTGACAGTGCGACACTTGAACAGTAAGATTAAGAGTATAAGATTAGAGATCATGTTTCATGTTGTCTATTGACATTGATGCCTGTGGATATTAATTACACGATAAAAAATATTGCAGATGCAATACAAAAAAAAAGGAGAAACGCTTAATTTGAATAATCAAGATAAGACCTTATTCTTAATTCATTTGATTCAACCTCTTGATCCGCTTATTTTTATAGGTAGAAACATTTATATTCTGATAATCATTACAGTCGATCTGAAATAACTTAGCAGTCGTGATGTTATTTCCGAAAAAAATTGCACTGAGAAAAATAAGAATAAAAAAGGAAAAAAGAAGAAAGCTTTGCCCACGAATCTTTAGTCTCTATTGCAATTACTCCGTGTGCACAGGGATCCGCATTCGATTTACGCTTACTCCGGACTTGGAATTATTGTTCCTCTGTCTCGTAGTGCGAAATCGCAACACAAAAACATAATTAGCATCGCCAAGTATTCCGCGAAGCGGACATACAGGTAGAATAATTGTTATCAACTTCTGCTTCGTAGAATAAATCCTAGACATGTTTTCCGATTACGGAGCGATAGTTTACCGACGAGATCTTCGTCCTCGTCCTCCACGTCCACGAGGATAACCACGACCTCGTTGAGGCTTTGACTGTGGCGGCGTGATATTTCTCTCAACCTTTGGTGGCGCTACTGTCTGTTCCGCTTCCTGTTCCGGTTGCTGATCCTTCTCCTCTCCTGTCTCATCCAAAAGATTACCTATTTCACCTTCGTTATCGTTATCAATATCAGCCCACATCTTTTCTGCTGGAGTATTTTTCTCTTGATTAATCTCAGCATCCTGGACTTCCGCTTGACTCTGTTCCGGATTTAATCGATTACTTTCGTCCTCTTCAGACTCAGCATCTGCCTCCAAAGGATCGTATTTCTCATCACCGTCGGATTTCTTTGCTGCCAAGGCGCTTCCGTTACTCGTTTCGTTGGCTGTCTCAGAAACATCTTCGTTGTTCTCTTCAGAATTTGAGGTCTTACGTCTCTTACAGCTTCCTGGACCATCCTCTTCTTCCTCCTCCTCGTTCTCATTCTGTGTCTCCTTCTCGTTGGTCTGAAATAGAAAAATGTGGAAATCATTAAATTTCTAATTTTAGCATCCCTGCCAAGAGTTGGTTATTATTTTCTTATTCATAAGTCAGAATACCTCAGATTCGTCTAACGTCTTCGTTGTGGCATTTCCAGGAGTTGAGGTCAATGCTTTTACCTCTTGCACAAAGTTACGATAATGAGTTATGGTACGGAGATGAGCTGTCATGTCATCTGATGTCATCATGAAACGTCGGCATTTCTCACAATAATAACCCTGGACCTCTTTCACGAGAGACTTACCTGAAAAATAAACCAAGTTAATATTAAACATTCAATAAGAATGTTGTGTGAATGATATAAGTAGTAAATAAATAGGACAAATAAAATATAATTACCAATGGCAATTTGATTTTGACGACAATGCTTAAAAGATGGTACTTTGTATTTTGTATCAGTAATATCATCAGTGATATCTGTAAGAAAAACTGTATTCTCAGCAGGCTGAGGTTCTTCATCCTTCTCAGTCTTGGGTTCTACTCCGATATCTTTCTCTTCATCTTCAGCAGTGCGAACTTCAGCCTCACCCTTGGCTAATTTCTCTGCAAATACAACAAAATATAATTTTCTCTAATGCTCTGTATAACTGCTCTTTTTTAATCATTGCATTCGTCGACTGACCTTTCTTCTTGTTCTTTCTCTGCTCCTCATTTTGAACAGCATTCTTCATATGCGCTGGTGTAAGACAGTGCTCGTCATATTCTATACGAGATGGGAATTCCTTGACACATGGGAAACATCTTGGATGCAAAAATGTTTTTAACTGTTGATGCTTCTCGCTCTTTCGATGACTCGACAAAGTACCGTAGAAGTTCAAGTCACACATTGTGCAATATTCTCTGACATTAAGGTCTACGGAAAGCTGTTGGAATTGCATGAAATTAATACAAGGTCAGATTTTATTAATAAAAAAGTAAATCTATCGAAGTACCTTTTTTCCACGACGTTTAGAATTACTTAAGGTAAGTTCACGTTGCTCTTCGGCAACTCTTAACTCATGACGCATCAGATCCACCTTAAGCTTATAGGATTCATCTAATTTATCCATCATCAGTTGATGAGCTCGTCCACGAAGATGATTCTCAAATGACTAAAATAGGACATAGTCATTCTACCTTCTGATATGATAATAAGATAAATTGCGTTATAGTATCACTTACATATCCATCCCACATATGCTTGTTACAAACAGGACAAAACATTCGATTCATAGGAACCTCAGCATATCGACTCTCTGCATGTCTTGCCTCAGATTTTTTTCCATACGCTTTAGGATCCTTATCCTTATCTTTCTCTTTATCCTTATCCTGAACTGGCTCATTCTCTTCCTTTGAAGAAGTCTGCTGCTGAGTAGACTCAGTCTGCTCAGTTTCCTCACTTGCAGCAGATTCCTTTGGTTCTTCCTCACCTTCAATTTTCTCTGCTGGAGTAGCCTCGGCTATCTCCTCCTTTTCTTCCTTCACTTCTGCTTTCTTCTCCTCCGGAGCATCATTACTGCCCTTCTCACTGTTTTAAAAATGTATAATCTCTTCAGGTACATTGTGTTACGCGGACGTGTATCCTACTGTTTTATCCATCTTCTTAAAGCAGAAGATCTCCAAGAGATCTGGGAGTGACACAAGACCGGAGTTCTCTTAAAATTTCAAATGTTAGAAAAAACTTTTTTTACCCAGTTCATATATGAGTATGGGATAAAAGATGGAGAAAACAGTTTGGTAAATAATAAAATCGCTTGGATACCTAATTTAAAAAAAAAAGTGTACTGCATATCTATCTAGACTCGATCCGAGTGATAGTAAAATAAAAAAAAAATCAAGAAACGAGATTTTTATCAATGAAACGAAAAACCCACGGTTCTCATAGCGAAGGAGGCGGTATGGGAATGACGAGTGGTCCTTGGAAAATATAAAACGTTTGTGAAAAATGATTTGACGAACGAAACTGTTAACGAGGACTGCCGCAAGATGTGAAGAATCTCTTGAAATACGTGATACACGTGGATCATCCAGAGGTTGCCCTAAAGGCAGGCAGTTTTCGCGCGTTTAAATCCAAGATATGAATTGTGGGTTGTAGTATCGCGTAACCAGGATGCAGTAAAGAAACGTAGCCAAGGCTTTGGATTTAATTTAAAAAGATCAATTAATGGACGTCAAGAAACGGATTGCCGAATGTATTGCAATACTCTTATGTCAAAAGACGTACGAAGGTAGGTAGGTTGGTAGGCATAAGGTAAATAGGTAGGTAGGGTTGCTGTGAGTTGTGTACTTGTACGTGATAGAGAGAAATATATAATAGAGAATGAGAACCCGCTGTTGAAGTTTTGAAGAGACTATGTCGCAATCGCCAGGAGCTTACCTTTTGACAACGGGTGTTTCTGCCTTTTCGTTATCAGAGGTCTTAACATCCTGCTGTTCCTTTTTGGCAGTCTGATTTTGTTTAGAGGCAGGAATTGGTTTAGAAGATTTATCGTTGCGATGCTGAATTTGGTTTCCGTTCATACGTTGGTTTCCGGACTGGGGTGCACGAGATTGTTGTGCGGATGGGCCACGTCGCCCAACGACGCCGTCTCGGGCGCGATTATTGCCCATCTAGTCATGTAGGTCAAACACGACCAAACCGTCATGAGAAGTATCTGACAATAACTGTGATTCTTCACGAATCGAAGCTGATTCGTAGTAACCACAGGGAAATGAAGGCAGAACAAATATTTTGTACTTGTATCGGGACTCGGGAAATAGAAATATTCATAAATTCGGGATTTTCTGTTGTTCCTGCTTATACATCCAGATAAGCGGACAGAACAGAGACAAGAGTTGTGGCGAGTTCCTGTTTTTACAGAAGACGTACATGTCAACGTCGTCTTCTGGTACTGGTAGGAAATTTCATTCGTATCCAAATACGTCTCAAAAGATGCGAAGTCTTTACAAAGCAATTGGCGCTTCTCCTTGAAATTGTTATTACGCACCGTTATCAATAGAGTT
Organism: Cephus cinctus; assembly: GCF_000341935.2. NCBI lineage: Eukaryota > Metazoa > Arthropoda > Insecta > Hymenoptera > Cephidae > Cephus > Cephus cinctus. Next base: position 307,662 of record NW_014333261.1, on the reverse strand, counting down.
TCGTGATAAGTATGGGGATTGATTGCTTAGTAATGTGGTGTAGCGAGAATTGCGAGAATCTGTACACATATTGGCGACACCGAGATACGCAAATTCAATACCAACAGAGAAATCAAGTCAAATGAGTTATTAGGGCTGCGTATCTCGTATAGAGTCGACGGGACGCCCGTGCACTGCTGTACAATAACGAATATCCAGACGACCCATCGAATTCTGGACGAGTACGAGGAGAAATTTCGAATCCAAAGATAGTCTATGTAACAGCCTGAGACTGTAATGAAATGTCAAATAGGATTGTGCGAAAAATAATAACTCGCTCATCAATAAGTTCCATTCGAATCCTCTCTCAGAAAAATAACGGAAGCTCATATTCTGTATAATCAATACTAACTTTGTGTTAAGTCATACCTTGTTGTAAGGTTGAGGACGATTATTCTTCATTGGATGTCTCATGGGACGATCGTTGTAGCGTCCAGGAGAGTAGTTCTGCTGACCATGGAAATTTGGGCCTGGGCCACCAAAATTATTTCCAAGGCTCAGCAGGGATGGTACCTTTCGTGTAGGATACTTTTGTACGATCAGGCATTATTCTATATATGTACATCATTGCTTAAGTAATTTATAGTTTATATATTTACTTGTGGCTGTGTATCCTGTTGACTACGAAGAAGATTCGTCAGGAGATTACTAGCTATCGCAAGTTGAGCCTGTGGTGATGCTAGAGACAGATTATTGTTTGGCGTTGGTAGAATTCCTCTTCCAGGCATCATGCCACTTTCCCAGGGATTCATACCACCACCTCCACCGCCGCCACCTCCAGACATTCCTCCACCACCGCCCCCCATATTTCCTCCGCCGCCTCCACCACCTCCACCGCCGCCACTTCCGCCGCCGCCTCCGCCACGGTTATTGAAGTTTCTATTCCCGAAGGAATCCCTTTTCATTCCTCGATTGAAGGACATTGTTCCTAAAATCGAAGAAAAAACATTTAACTACAAAAATAGTGCTAAACAAGAAATGTGTGAATTGTCTTAGCTTAGTACGGAACGTTTGAGAATTGGGGATATGGAGTAAAAAATGGTTGCTCCAAAAAGTATTTCATTATTGTAATCATTATCTTTTACACAGTTCCACAAATGAAAATCATTTTATTTCATGAAGAAATCGTTTTGGTATTGACTTACCTAAGTGGAGTCCAGTCTTATGTAAAGGGCTGAAAAATGTAGACGAAATAAAATCCACGCACAAATGGAGGCCGCAACAAGCGTCACATAAACGTAAAACGGCACGAACTTAAAAGTTCTACCTACAAGAACTGGTCGATAATAAAATATTGGTACACCTGTGATTGGCAGAGAGTCTACCAATAATAGTCGAATTACTTGGACAAATTTTTCCAACTTACTTATCGCTTGCGTGTAAATGCACCCTAAGTCTTAATTCACGACCACGTGCCCTACTAAACACATGCATTATCTTACGACTGTTTCATGCATTAAACTCATAAGTAAAACATTTATTCAAACAAAGGTTCACATAGTTGGTAATTATTTTTCAGTTGTTTAAAATATAAAAATTTTAAATCTCTACTTTGCGCTAGACAAGTTTATGTGTATTATGCGAATTGTATTTTCTGAGTTTTGCACATTTCAGATTGTTATATGTACTAATATTTGGTACATGATACTATAAAACGCCGGTTACTTATCTTTCATGTATTATTAAAAAAAAAAAGAATAGGTTTTGTATAAATAAATATACATTTATTTTATTTAAGCTGGACATGGAACAATATTATGCGAAATACAATAGTCTTAGTTATTTGATAAGTGCACAAATACAAAATGAGATATTTTGTTTTAAATATTTTATTTTATTGTTTCAGTCATACAATTTTGGAATAAACAATATTCAAAATGGCAACTCACAGACCAGTGTCTTGCGGGCTGGACTTCTGTGCTGCTCCTAATTTAAACAATTGTTTACATCAAGCCACAACAAATAAGTAAGATATTAAATAAATAAATTTATTGAATACTGGTATTACAATGCAGTTGTGCTTGTTCTATAGGTTTGACTTTGTATGTGTACCTTTGGTTCATCCAAATTTTAAAAGAGAGTTCTTTAGTGGAAATGCAAAAGAAAGACCAGGACCATTTACAAGATCTGATATGCTGTTATGCAGTTCTGGTAACAAGACTGCACATTCATTTTCTTTCTCTATAGTATTTAATAATTATAAAACTTTAGCAAGCCATTCTTATTCTTTGTAGATTGGAATAATTTGGTGATCGGTAAGTTATCACCTTATTTCAACCCAGATTCAAAGATTCCCATGCTGATGAAGAACAGTGAGACTGCATTAAATCAAGAGCTCTCTCTTGCTGCACATTTGGGAGTGCCTGCAATAACTTTCAAACTAAAAGGAAACATACAAAAACACATGAATCTTGCAAGAATAATATACGATAAAATTATGACCACCTGCATTTTTCAGGTACTATCCATAGATGACATTTATGCATCCTGCACAATGCGTACCACCTTTTACGCACTTCTTTATTGTTAAAGGTTTGGGTTCAAGTACCTATGGAAAATCCTGCAAAACAGGCTTACACCTATAGAGATGATGAGGAACATTCGTTAGAGAGTCCATGGGAGTGGTGGAATTCTTTTAGAACAGTTTGTGATTTTGAACGTAAAATAGGAGTTGCTTTAATAGTAAGCCACGACTTACCCGAATCGGAGGAGGTACATCTATTATATAAATATGAAATTAAAAAATATTCAATTTTACAAATAATTAATTTACAGATTGATAGATGGCTGGGTGAACCAGTGAAGTGCTTAATTTTTCCTACAACATTATTTATATCTAATAAGAGAGGATATCCCGTATTGAGTAGAGCTCATCAAACACTAATAAAAAAATTCTGCTCACACGACATTCAGTTTATTCTAACAGGCGCTAATAGGCATCAAAACATTAGCAACTATCACAGCTACTTAGATTACTTGTGGAAGGTAATTATCAACGACTATCCTAACATCAAAACTATTCTAATTAAACTTTTCATTTAACCAGAGCTGTCAAATTAACGGACCTGTTGAAAAATTTGCTCGTGGATATGAGGACTACCTGCAATGCCCCTTACAACCGTTGATGGATAATTTGGAATCACAAACTTATGAAATATTTGAAAAAGATCCTGTAAAGTACACAGAGTATCAGAGAGCAATTCATATGGCTATCGTGGATAAAAGTAAAAAATTAAGGAAAACTGAACCCATGTTAGTAACAGAAATTCGTGCAATTAAAATTCTATCAAAACCATTAATTAAGTTTATTGTTTCTTACAGTGTAATTATGTTAGTCGGAGCAGGTAGAGGTCCATTGGTGCGAGCTTCTTTGAATGCTGCTGATCACGCTCACAAGAATGTCAAGGTGTATGCTGTGGAGAAGAATCCCAATGCCGTGATAACGTAAGATCCATAATTTTAAAAGTAGTATTATTGTACAATTAAAAACTTATGTTATATGCTGCAATTACAGTTTACAAGCCTTAGTGAAGGAAATGTGGTCAAACAGAGTGACAGTAGTATCATGTGATATGAGAAATTGGGAAGCTCCGGAGAAAGCAGACATTCTTGTGTCTGAATTACTTGGTTCGTTTGGGGACAACGAATTGTCTCCAGAATGTTTGGATGGTGTACAGAAATTTTTGAAAGGTCAGGATTCACAAATTAAGCTAATACTTTTATACATGTTTTATTTTGTTAATATTTATTGCTTTTAAAGATGATGGTGTTAGTATACCATCTTCGTATACATCTTATATCAGCCCTGTACAATCCTCAAAATTGTATAACGAAGTAAAACAGTGTAAGGAAAAGGATAAACATGCAATAGCTCATTTTGAAACGCCCTATGTCGTTCATCTGCAGAACAAATATGACATTGCGGCACCTCAATCTTTGTTTTCTTTTCATCATCCAAACAAAGGTGAGTTTAACTGTAATTATGAATTAACATTTTTCTCGTCCCTGTTGTTAATATATTATTACTGCGCTTCATTTTTAGATATTGTTATTGATAATACTCGGTATGCAGTTAAGAAATTTACTGTAAGACAAAATTCAGTATTACATGGATTCTCTGGATACTTTGATGCAGTACTGTACGATACTGTTAAATTAAGTATAGAACCAAATTCTCATAGTACTGGTATGTTCAGCTGGTTCCCAATATTCTTCCCAATCAAGGTACGTTGTTAGTAAATATATTTTAAATGTTTTTGAAATTCAAGTAAAAAAGAATTTATATAAATTCTAGGAGCCAGTGCAGCTTAAGACTGGTGATGAGATTGAGATACATTTTTGGAGAAGGTGTAGTACAAAGAATGTTTGGTACGAATGGTGTTTATCCAAACCCATATGTGGATCGGTGCATAATCCTAATGGAAGATCTTCCACAATTGGCCTTTAATTATCCATACACATTTCCAAAAGTGATTTTTCATTTGTGTTCATAATGTCAAAAAAGTATTCCTGAAATCTATTCAGTAAAGGATTCACAATAAAATGTCTTTCTTCCTCTAATCTGTTTAAAGGCATGTAAAGAAGAATATTGATTAATTTTATTGAATAAATGTCGTATGTTACAACGGCGTAAAGGAAAGAACAGTATCACAAAAATTCTCAGGATACACAGACTGGTGTAAAACGTGTTTGTTACACTTCATACTTATTTTGATTGAACTTAAGGGTCACCGATATTGTACAATACTGATAAGCTGTTTATGAGTCTCAACTGTAAAGAAATTTACTAAACAGTGACCTATTCACCTCACGTGATCATAAGAACCAGGCGCCGATAAGAATAATAAGAGATGAGCCAAAACTAGACAAACTTTTCTCTCGTATAATCGTAAGTCTTGAACAGCAGGATTAAAGGGTCCAACATTAATAACTTTAATATTGTTATTCAACGCAAAAAAATTTCGCAAATGCAAATCCTTATTCTTATTTTGTAAAAAATACACAATAAAATGAAGGAAAAATCTAAAGAACTCGTCAAATGCGTTTTTGATTGTAATCAATGATTTCTAATACAACTGAAACTGATGCCGGATCTACAAAAGATTCTGTAAGAAAGTTCCATGAGGAACTAGATATTCCTTGTACTCTTGCCAATGTTAAGAGATGGTTTTCAGAATTTTTTTTCACATGATAAGAGTATCCATGACGCGAAAAGCGAGAAACTTCGTATCCTCAACTCTTGGGCAACAAATGCCAATAGCTTGTGGAAGTTTTCGTCATTCGCCTGAGTCTGCTTGAGTCTCGCGGTCGGACACTCTTCGTTCCATCACTCCTTGTTCTGATTCGGATAGCCCCTTGGCGGAAGGTACGTAACTCATTCAAGGTCGCCGAAGAGCAGACGACATAGGAACAGAAGTGAATTAAAATATAATCACCTGAGGAAATTGATCTTGAAGATGGCACGTTTTGTGACACAAATAACAAAGCTGGCGGTTAGGACTATCTGCGTTCAAGATAGCCAATTCCTCGCGACAGCGTCGAGACCGGCGTCAATCTTCAAAATACGTCACATAACCACTAGTCAATGCGTACGAGCGGGTACGTTTAAATTTTATCTTACATAGAATAGAATATATATATTAATTTGTCTGAATTACTTTATGCTCAGAGAGATGGTATACGGATAAGCACGAATGGATAACAGTTGAAGGAAATATTGGTACAGTGGGCATTTCTCATTATGCTCAGGATGCTCTGGGAGATGTAGTTTATGCACAGCTTCCTGACGTTGGAGTTACAATTAGTAAAAATGGTTTGTCAGATTGTTTTTCCTCTCTGTATAAAGTTCCTTAAATATATTCCAAAGTAATATTATATTGCAATACTGTTCGCAGAGGAGTGTGGTGCTTTGGAGTCTGTAAAAGCTGCTTCAGAGGTGATAAGTCCAATCAGCGGCAAGGTATTAGAGAAGAACGAAGCTGTAGAGAGCAAGCCTGGTTTAATTAACAGCTCTTGTTATGAAGATGGTTGGTTATTCAAAATAGAATTATCAAATCGTGAAGAAATCAAGACACTAATGGATGAGAAGTCCTACGATCAGTATCTAAAGAGCGATCCACACTAGTGACCTCTATTACCATACCATTAATCACTACAAGACCCTGTTATCAATTCGCGTCAAGAGACATTCACGATATCAACATTGATAACACATACTTAGCGATTAATAATTGATTGTGAAATAGCAAGTATCCCTCTAATCGTATTTATTTAAAACAAGAACTATTATGAATTTTCATGAACGCCTCAATAAGTTTTGAAAATATCTAACGTACACGACCAAGTTTTATTAACATACATCTAGCAAAAGCTTTTACCTTGTTGGAACCTCATTTAGACAACTCGTTTATGAATTTTCCATTAGAATTCCAATATTAACAATCCGTTGCTTGATTTAACTAAGATTCTATTTTTATCCTATCAATAGCGTTCGCCATTACGAACTGCGCTAAGTATTTTAATGGTATCAAACTTCACAGCAAGTTAGAAATACTTATGAGTAAAACCGTTGATAATGTATCAAATCATCATTAATAATAATTATAGTTAAATAAATGATGCGCATATACTTATGTACATATAACGTAAGGAAGTATAACGTTTGATGAAAATTATCAGGCAATTTGAATGAGTCTCACGAATCTGTAAACTGCATGTGTCGCTCGCTACGAAGATAATATCTTCTTCTTGTCCGGTACATGAATATAAAATAATTCAAGAGTAAACACGTAATGATGAATTTCTATTACTGCATGTGACGCGTTACGACTAAAGATAAATGCGAGAATCGCGTGAATATCGTTAATTGTAAATTGGAGGATAGTTAACGATAAACGCGGCCAAAGTTTTATTATATCGTTGAATCTAAGGAGGAACAGTTGTATGTTAATAATAAAGATATATTTACAGTCAATTAATTTTTTTCTACATAATTTACAATTGCCAGCTCCTAATGGCAGTGTCAACAACGCATAAGATTTATAATTTTAATATTTTCTCTCTCTCTCTCTCTCTCTCTCTCTCTCACTCTCTCTTTCTTGCTTAAACTCACGTATTATAATTCTTTCTTTATAATTATCCCAATGACAAATCGAAAGTCGAAGAATCACATTGATCATTAAATTAGAGCTTTGCCGATGATTACTTGGTAACTGTACATCAATATATAACATAATGTACATAACACCGTTAATTATCCTATTTTCCTAATTACAATTGTCGATTAAAACATCTTGCAATGGAATTTTATCGGACGATTAAATAGGATGGACATGTACATAGATAATGGATATATTATTCATTCTGATATTCATCTTCTTGATGGTATTCTTTCAAAAGGTTACAAGTTTAAAGGACCGCCGGAGTCATTACACAGTAGAACGATAGGGCTGGGTCGGGTGGGTTGGGTGGTTGGATAGGTGGCTGAATGGAAAAGGATGGTGTTTGCGAATTGGTAGAATGGTTGTTCCAAAATTATCAGATCGGCACGTTCAGTAAATGTTTCATGTATATTCGGAGTTAAAGCGAACTTGTTACACAATAAATAAGGCATTCTAGCTTTAAAATCTGTCATTACCCACCCAAACAGCAAAGAGCGATTTCAAAAGCGCCAAATTATAAAAAAAAAGTATTTTGCAACAATCCTATGCATAATCATTTCAAACAAAGTTACAACAGATTCACTGATATTGTACAGCGTTAAATTATCAATGTACAATAAACAATTATTAAATATATATAAAAGTACCGAGATTCAAAATCGTATCGCATTGCTATCCGGGTGTCTAGTCTGAGGTATGTGGTTACTAAAAATGTAAAAGTATAAAAACTTAATACGGTTACGAGGAGGTAGTGCGATTCGTGTCGGTGTCAAAATAATGTGGAAGCGTTAGAGATAGAGAAAAGAATATATATATGTATATATAAAGGACGAAGAAGATAGGCGATTGATAAAAGAGAAAGTGTAAAAACGTCGGTCTGTTCTTTGCCTGACAAAGCGAAGAATGCTAACATCACTGTATTATTATTATTAATATTATTATTATAATATTAACTGATTGTACGATGCGTTGAACTAGACGATTTGAAAATTTGGGAACAAGTTTTTTTAGCGTAATCGATAAAGTTGCTGTTTTGTTTTTCTTTTGTCAAAAGTCAAAAAGTGTGAGCGATGACAGAAATCGTTGCTGGCTACTTGATTGCGCGGTATTTTGATATATATGTAATAATTATAATTTTGTGACGTATCCTATGTAGTATATAACTATACTCGGAGTGTTTGTGACTCTTTTGATTGATTATCGTAGTAGGACTGATTGAAAGGAATAACAATTGAATTCGGCATATTTTATTCTCCCCTAGTTTCATTTTGCGACGTGCGGAATGAACTGAGGAAGGTAAAGAGCTCGAAGAGGCACAAAGAGTACGGAGCGAAAGAGCCAATGAGATATCTTGGATGGACGGCGAGTTGGCAACGGGTGCAATTGGTGCAAGGATTTCTATCGATCTCGAAATTTTTTGACTTTGGATACTAGCAGGTGTAATAAACCGATGGCTTAGGTACCACAGACTGGCCAGGGTCGGCCAATCTTCACAGCACTGAAGAATTTTCTGACTAACGACTAAAACAATAATAATAATAATCTAGTAGTGAAAAATAACTATGATCGATCGCTAATCTTAACATTTAGTAAATATTTCTCATTATATTTAACAACTGCAATAAGACAATATTCTTCTTATATATTTATTATTAATCGCTACACAATAGTATAGGACCACATAAACCTTGCTCCAATGATTCTTTTATTATTTTCTTAAACATAATTCTTTATTATGATACAATATACAGTAATAAAATATTCGCAATTTGTGGTTATTCTTTTTTTTCCGCCACCTATTTGAAAAGTAATAAAGAGAAGAGAAAAAAAAAAAGAAAAGTACATGAATAAAATACTAAAATTAGTGAAGACATTAAGTAGCTAGTGATTTCTTTTTCAGTAAGCAACAGAAATATATTTTATTTCATTAAACTATACACAAAATATTCGTAATTACATATTTAACATGATTTTATACTATACAACGTAATTGGAATGTGTTAACTAGTATTTACAAATATAGTAGCCCTGCTGTGTGCAAGTGTGACAAAAATGCAGAATTTTCTTTAATTATTCTTTTAATCTTGTAGGAAGTTCTAAGGATGCCCAGGTGGCCGTGCGACAAACATATATCACATGCAAATTCACTGTCACTCGAGTATGCCCATTGAATCCCTTGCAGAAAAAGCACGAACGGCTGGAGAAGTCGGATTTTCTTTAGTAGTAGGATATTCGTTTAGGTGAGAGCAAGGCTTCAGTGGTATGCTTAAAAATAATCGCCTCTAATATTAGAAAAATAGCTTTACTTATTTAGACAAAAGTTGCCTGCCCTTTGACCAATATTTTGTTAACCACCCTTTGTACTGTTTTCAAGGCATCTTGCTTACTGTTTCCCTGCGCTTGTACCCGCCAACCGGGGTAATTCTCCGTGGATACATCTCTAAAACTTCAACATCAAATATAGAAAATATATGTTCATTATGTTTATATATTTAGATACACTTTATAATACATATACTATGTATATATGTAAAGTATGTACGTCTATACTTGATTTGTTTGCAAAGGTAATCCTTGAACCAGGAGGCCCCTACCCCATTTAACTTTTGGTCCGATCCCCCTAAGCAGCACTGGCCAATCCTCACGAGAAACAAAGACCTAAAGTAATCGCGACGACGAGGACGATATAACTTCCACCTCGCGCAGGTACCTCTATCCCTTTCAGGATCTTCCCGTTTCATCCAGTTCGTACTGCTCTTGCTGCCGTTGCTGCAGTCGCCGCTACCGCTGTTACCGCTGATTTATATCACGGCCAGGGTCTCAACCAGGACTCTCAATATACAGCGTTAGATCGTCTGCACGACAAAGCTGCCAAAACGATTCGTCCTTTCATTTCCTCTTCGCGTGAAGCATCTCCATCAGCAAGGTCTGCGTCGGCGCACCGCCGTTGCAGTGCTTCTGGTAAAGATGATCCTCCCCTCTGCTCGCCACCGCATGGATCTCTGGTAATACTGCTAGCAGCTTGTTGAACTTGTCCTGTTGACAAAAGACAAACACCTTTAGAATAACACGAAAACCACAACCCTTGCCTTCGCAACAGTCTCCACCTTGGACACTCAAACGCAGCTACTATTTCACCCACTGAAACCCACTGCTATAACGTCACGTCGTGTTTTCGTTCCATCAGCTTCCAGAGAAGTCTGCCCCATTTCTTTTTTTCCTACATTCTTTTTGTTTTTCAAATTACTTACCGGTATAGACGGATAACAGGTTAACGTGTAATCCAGAAGAGCCTGTTGAACCTGTTCGTGACCCTCTTGCACGTGCTTCTTGTTCACCAGTCCACGCACATCTGCACATTAACGGACAATAATGTATTAACCAAAGGACCCTCTCCTCCACGTACGTTCTATATAACACGGTACTGGTACAATACTAAGAATCCTTTTCCCCTGAGCCCAAGATAATAACAACACGGCACCCGGAGCTTCGTTTAACGTTACTCTGATCTTCGCCACTGAACCACCCAGGGTCTTCCTATCCAGGACTAAGCTAACAAGTACCAAGCTCTACATCATCCATTGTACCTGGACCCTTGGGGCTCCTCGCCACTGGATGACCAGCAAAGGTCAGTCCATTCCTCGGACTTGTTAAAATTCACAGTGCAACGGGTGTAAGAGTCATTCAACTATTTTCCAAGGTGTCAAGGATCAAGACCATTGAATAAAGTTCATTCTTCAACCTCCAAAAGGCGAAATGACCTCTCTCAATGATCAATCTACAAAACTGGCAAGGAGCCATCGCACGAGTCTTACCGTGATTGAGCAGCATTAGAAATTTCATGCAGATGTAATCGGACAGGTCGAATTTGAGCTCTTGGAGCTTGGTGGACAGATCGTTGAAGAGATCCGCCAAGGAAGGAACCCCCAATAGGCCGAGACAAAGGAGATCAAACTTTTGGCCATTGTGAAGTGTCGTCTCGTCCGGTAAGTTATTGTGTAACCTCTGATGAAGATGATCGAGCACCAACATATCTGACCAGGAGTGCTGTAGAAGCTTCATTTGGTCATCAACCTGAACAACGAATGACATCAATAATTATTTATGTATTTTCTCGTGGCATTGGCGTCCTACAATCTCTACCCCCTCTTTTCCTTTTTTTGTTTTTCTTATCAATATAATCAGTTCCTCAAAGACTCTCGTTCCCTCTGTATTAGAAACGAACGGGCGCTGCTACTCCAAGTGCGCGCGTAACGTAAAAGCGTTTAACATCACGGTCGACGCTACGCGTACAGCGCAACCTGATTATACAATGAGACCCGTTATTTCCAGATACATCCAACAAGCTCAGCCGTATGATATCTTAGCACGCGGACTTTTAACGAGATAGAGCGAACCGCGACGGGCTGCACTAGGTGCAGCTGACGACTCCATTGTTATAATAATAATTTCCGAGTCTTGCTACTGGGATTACTTTTATAATACATCGCATACGGTGAAGCATCGCGCGGCACTTCATTATTTATCCGCATACATAGTCTCCTTTTTAAATTTCATACTGTCATTAAACCCCGCTGAGAGTTTAGACCGAGAACACAAAGTGTGACTCTCGGATTGGTTACGCGTCTGCAATCAGAGGGAATACGCGTGGAGAATATTATGAAAGAAAAAAACGATACATGGATACATGGATAATACCCATGGTGGAATTGAATTATTCGCGAGTCGTATAGTCAAGAATTATTATGGACCCGCTTTGGGGCAACCGCCATAACCTAGAAACGTATCTTGCTATGACCCAGATATGAGGCGATGCTTGAAATCATTCAGCGATTGTGCAATGCTGCTGGTTACCTCACATCCCCGCTCACGGCACCGGCAGCCGAGCAACGGGGAACTTATCGGTAAGAACTGTAGGCACTTGGACGAGAAGAGCTACACGAGGACGATTTCCGATCAGCTCCACGATCACGCTGGAGGGAGGGTGTATCGGGATGGATTATACCTTATAATTCCAGGATCGCCACGTGGTTAATAATTATCCCAAAAAATGCACTTTTCACGATCTACGATAAATACCTGTGCAGAAAGAGCCATGAAATTCTCTCTTGTTAACGATTAGGTATATTAATGCGGGTAAAAAAAAATAGTGTCTCAATAACAATAGACTTCGGGGTAAATTGATTGATCAGAGGTTTCTGAACTGACAAACCTTGAGATCCTTGAAGAATACAGAGTTCCTCGCCCAGTCGACCTGCGAGAAGAGATTCTGGTCAAGCACTTTGCACATAAGTTCGAACAAGTCCACTTCACACTGATTGTACGTTTGGCTTTGCAAGAGTCCAAAAAGCGAGGCCTGCCACTCGCGATCGTCCACGGTTTGCACGAAGTCTCTTATCAGCGGACTAGTTTTAAGGGTAGTGGCGGAGGGCGTGGGCGCGTTTCCATGAGCTTGCTGGGACTGCTCGCCGTAGTTGAAGTCCTTGGGACTGAGGGTGGTCGAGTTGGCGGCCCAGAGTTTGCTGTCCAGGCTGGGGTTGGGATTGTGATGATGATTACCGCCGGAGATGTTCGGCTGATTGGAGGGTGCTATTAATTGATGTTGACCAGCGCCGCCCCCGCCGCCGCCGCCGCCACTGCCGCCGCTTCCGCCGGTAGCACTGCTGCCGCCGCCGCTTCCGGCCTGCGTCGTGACCAGACCCGCTGCCACGGCTGCAGGGGATGGACTCGAGTCCGGCGATGACGTGAGACTCGAGACCTGAGGTATCTGAATCTCCTGCTTGATGTGCAGGAAGGGCGTCACGGCCGAGGGGTAGTTCGAGGGGTCGCCCAGACTGCCCCTTATCGTTTGAAGAGCCATTTGCCGTTGTCTGAGAAGCTGCAGCTTCCTCGCGCGATCCCTTTTGTACATTGGCCCGAACTTGTTTCTTCCACCGCGCATTCGGTCTGCACGTACGGCTGTAAAGGACAGTTAAAGAGAATTAAATAAAAAGTAACATCGTGAGAGACCGACTTGTTTCCTTCTATGGTAAATACCGTCCAACGAAGGAGAATCCAAGTTCGCGTGTCGTTCTAGCAATTCGTATCGTATTCTCTTTTTCGACGTTGCGCCAGTGCCGGATAATCGCACGGTTTCCGAGGCAGCCGGTTACATCGCAATTTCGATCGAGCCGCGAGCAACTGCAGCCAACCTTGAGGGGGAAGTAAAGTTTCTAAGGCCGCCACGGACGAAAGCGGAAGTCGCCGCTAATTGCGCCTAAGTAGGACAAAGGCTGCGGAGAGCCCGTTCCTATTCCGATCGTAATCATCGAAGCGATAATGCGCTCGACTACGTACGTTCCAGGGACGATCATCCAATTCTAAACCAGTAACGCCTTTTGAAGGAAAAAGAAAAAAACAAAATTCAAACTCCACCTCATTCGCATGTATTATCAAGGATGACTCCGGAACGAAGATCGATAAAGATCGTACCGGGTAAACATTCAGCAAGATCCTGGTTACATAAAATTTTTGACCATTCACCTAAAAACCTAAATTCCGAAATTATTGAATATTGCATTACCCACGATGACAGTTAAAAATAACTCGACCGCGCAGACGGAAAAGAGGCACGAATCTCGGATAGAGAGAGACGCGACTGAACCGAGCGTTCCATTTTTTTTTTCCAGTCCACGCCCCCATCCCAAATTCCCCCC
>NW_014333261.1:293240-293597 GCF_000341935.2 Cephus cinctus | reverse complement strand
GCCCCCCCCCCAAAAAAAAAGACCGCCTAAAACGGGCCTTAATACCGATGTATTTATAGGGCGGACACGGCGCAAACCTTTAGCAGCGTTGCCTATTTTCGAACCAAGTGTTTGCTATCCGTCGCCGGCTCTGAAACAGCGTGGAGCGCTGTTTGAAAGTGAAAGGAGGTTGAATCGCTCGGCCGTCCACTCCTGCCTGTGCCCCCATGCCCCTGTCCCTGCCCTGTCCCTTGCCCCCTTGTAACCAACCAGCCCACCTTCCCTCATTCCCTCCTTCGATCCTTCCTCCGGTGGCACTTTATCTCGCTCTTTCTCGTTCTCTTCTGTCGGTAGCCATTACCCCACGCCGAACCCCCC
>NW_014333261.1:264092-293153 GCF_000341935.2 Cephus cinctus | reverse complement strand
CCGGGGATAACCAAGTACTTCCCTCTCGTTTCTGCATGTCTCCATCGCACTGTCAAAGACTTGACGATGACGTCCTAAGTCTACGTCGCGCACCCAACGTCACCGTCGACGGGTACCTGCTGTCCCTGATACCATACCTCGCAAGCACGATCAGAGAGCCAGCCGGTCGTCGGGCTACCTTGTGTGCTATAGATCTTGAAATCAACGGGCCCCTCCAAGGCATGGCCCTGCACCACGGGATGCAGGTAAACTTGACTCTCGCGGGAGACTCGGAACCGAAGGATCTCACCAGTCCTACGTGGTGTTCTCGAGGTCGTGTTTTAATAAAGCATTGCCCTGCGACAAGAGAGTGCCGTTTACTATCAGGCGTGCCAAAGGGACCTGACAAAGTATTCAGAGCCAAAAACGTACTGGGACGTAGTAATCCGCGGAGTCAGGATTAATAGATAAGGATGCCTCTGTTACAGTTAGGTTAAATGGTAATAGAGTCCGCGTGGTAAATCGATCCTTGATCGATGAATTTCCAATGGGTGACCTCGCGACGCTTCTCCAAAGAGTCGTATCTACGAAACATATATGCGTGACTGCGCGTACGAGCATGGGAAGAGGTGCGAGGCAGGAGTTAGCGTCTGATTTCACTGTAGAGACCAGCCTCTGAGGTTGCTTGGGATCCGTCGGCTTCTTTATCCGGTCCGAGGAAGAAATCGCGTGGGTGGTTAAAGCGCTGCTGTCGCGCGTGGGCGATACGTTATTAACTTCAATACGGCTCGAATCCATCTGGCTGCGTCGAATACGCGACGAACGGGGTTCCTTGGTGGCCTTTCTAGATCGACGTCGCGACGCGGTCGTACACTTACGAGCCGCGGACGGGAACAGTCCGCTCGCCTACTCCATAATCAAATCCTTTGGATTCTCCCCGAGCTGGCGTGGACGGATGGATAGACAGAAAAACCAGGTAACGCGGGTACGTAGACACGTTCTCTTGGTGTCTCGAACTCGGCGTGTACGACATTCGAAGAATGGCGTCGGGTAAAAGTCCATTTGACCGAGATAACTGCCGTGACGATTATGGACTTGCGAAGCGAGGAAGGTACGGGCGTTCAAAAGTACCTACAAAAAGCGCATTCACGTGGATTATGCATCTGTTCAAATTTATATTTCTTTCTATGACTCGATTATCATTTTACCTCCATGCTCCGCTCTTCTCTCTGGAATTTGTATACTCGGATATTGACAGTCACTATTTTCTAACCTATAAAAAAAGACGTGCAACGACACTCCCGTGTAATCGATTACGAATTCATAAGTTCGCGCGAGGTACGTCGTGGCAATTCTCGAGTACACGGGAGTTTTCACGGCATGACGTCATCACTCCCGCACCAGGTTACCTGTCGTGTATTTCTACGCGATTGAGAACGATGCTTGGTTAAGGAGAAACGAAATATAAAAATTCCTCGTGTCAGACTCGTAATTAGTGCATCAAGGATAATGCCTAGCAAAGGAACAGAAATGACTGTGGTTACGCGTGCTGTGCAAATAGATTAAGAATGAGAATGAGTGACTCAAGGAAAGGCTTGGTGTATCATCGGATGTAGCAATATCCGACAACCTTTAATGCGAACATGTAGAGACCGTACGCGCATAAACATGTACGTGGAACGAAGAAGCTTTGACAGCCATGAAATCCTGATACGAAAAGGGCGCGAGTCACTTATTCACTCCGTTAGTCAGTCACTCAGTCACTTGAACGATAGGCGTAACGCTACTCGCATCACAGTGTTGGCTGCTCGCTAAAGTCGAGTCTACTCGAGTGGTATTAAGCACCGATGGTATATGTATTTACGTATAAAACGTAAGAGACGCAAGGGTAAAGCGTGGACAAGATTTGAGTAAAATCGGCCGCGTACGTGTCGTTCGATATTGCCGGTTCCTATTGTGTTGACTAGAGTCGTGCGAGGAAGAAGAAACTAGATGTCCGCCATGTTGGAACGTAACCGTCGCTCGCAGGGAATAACTGCCGGGATCAAAATGTTACTAGGAATTCGAGGTACGGCGCGAGTGATCACGCTTTAAAAGAAATATAATATAATGGTGGACGAAAAGGAGACGAAGAGGCTCCACAACGAGGGATTACACAATTCCCGCCTCAACCTAACCTTTCTCCCCACCAGAGTACGGAGGTAGGAGTCAGACAAACAGGCAAGCAGGCCGAGGCAGGTATAGCACCGTCTTGCAACATAATACAATAATTATGAAATTTGTAAGTTTCTAAACAGAAGTACACTGCGATTTCTGTTGTCCTGTGTGATTTTCCGAGTTACCTGTGCACAGTTAGTCCCGTATATATATATATATATATACCTTTCTGCTTTTATCTGCCTTTTTCCCCGTCTCTCTGTTTCCTTTGGCTTCGACGCTCTCCCGTCATAACAACACTTGAGTGCTTGCTCTCACTTTTACAACACACAGCCAACCAAAAGGTCTCGACACATAATTTTCAAGTTGATTTTCCAATTTTCTCAACTCTCCCGAGACTCACGGAAACGCGCTCGATCGATTCGTAGGCAAAGTCGAAGATAAATTCTCAGATGATTTCCCATGGCAATTTTTTTTTTACAGTATCGCTGTCGACGTTATACAGCGATACTTCATTGACTCGGCCCATAATGCATTTCGAACACTGTTGCACGTGGGGCGCGAAAGTAATCCGCGTAAACAAAAAAATATTTTTTAAAACCTACGTGCCCGTTCATATAAATTCAAACGATATGGATACAGTACAATCAAGAGTGAACGCGTGTGTGCGCGAGGTATCGTATAAACCGGTGAAGAAGTGAATTCCGTGAAATTCAACATGAGAGTACGAAGAATTTACAAAAGGTGTAACACATCGAACTGTCGAAAGATTGACAATTGTAATAACCGGAAAACGAGTATTTCCTATACGGAGTAACGAAGCCCAAGGAAAAATTGACTCAGGGAATTTTCACCAGGTCGACGTATTGCGTCATGGTTTTTGTAAAATCAATAGCTCTGGGGTGTACAGGACGATAACGGCCCGAGGATTTATTTTCACTGAATTCAATTAATAATACCCTTTCTGCACCCTTCGGGTTGATAGCAACCGCGACAATATTTTTTTCCAAATTTTCATTGACGTTGCCGCACCTAACCTCAATTTTCGTAAGAATCGTTCGAGCAGCTTTCATTTAACCACGATACACGTCGACATAGCCAAGGTTCTCGGAGAAGTGAATAATTTTGAAAAAAAATAAAATAAAACAATCCAACGGCCTTACGTAAGTACTTGAATGAATACCGTATGCCGCGTTTCCATGTGACTGGAAATCAGAGATAGAAACGCATCGTGAGAAGCTAATCTGAAAGTGAAGTAGTCCAAGGTTAACGGACAGCAACATCGTAATATTCAAAGTGGTCCATGCGAGACGATAACGCTTTGTACAGTAAACATTGCTCTAGGATTCCTAGTGATATTGTCAGTCGCAAAACGCAAAAACCATCGGAACGCAGGTGGCAATTGTCAATTTTTTACCGCCATTTTGTGTCACCGTGTCAATGCCACTGTCAAGGTCAATAAAGCGTCAAACAATACTCCAAATCGTTAGGTGCCATCGAACGTATCCCAAAAACAAATATTAGACAAAAAAGGGAAAAAATAATTTGCTCCACTCAATTGGCTAAGTAAACGTATGCTGTTGCCACGTCAATTTAAAAAAAAAGGAAACCCCAATTATATCGATAATAGTAAGATTCCTGACCTCGCGCAAAATTTCTCCACTAATATCGGACTATGAAAAAAAAAAAAGAAGAAATTCACACGAATTTAAATAAGCCCATCGATCAAAACGTGACCATAATAATACTCGGTCATACAGTGGACTGACTGAGGAAGAACGTTAGATACGCACAAGTCGAGTATGTCTATACGATATAATAAAGGAAAGATAAGCACAGACAAGAGACAGAATGATAACGAAAGAGAGAGAGAGTGAAGAGAAGAATTTCGTTTTCACGGCTTTCCCTTTTGTCGCAGCCGATGCACGTGGGCTCTGGCCGACTTTTGCCTCGCACTGCACGCGACGTCGCAAACGTAAACAAAGAGCAGCACGGCAGTCGAAAGGAAAGGTTCTCAATTGGCGAAAGGGTTCTCAACCAGAAATAACCGATTACGTAAATACTACAGAGGGAGACGCAAGTTCGATCGTAGCG
Source organism: Cephus cinctus (assembly GCF_000341935.2). Taxonomy (NCBI): domain Eukaryota; kingdom Metazoa; phylum Arthropoda; class Insecta; order Hymenoptera; family Cephidae; genus Cephus; species Cephus cinctus. The sequence continues at coordinate 288,923 of NW_014333261.1, read as the reverse complement.
ACGCGGCGTCTGGACGCCATCGATGCTTTTTTTTTTCCCCATCCATATTTCAGTACGATCAAACGAAATCTAATCCAACGAATTTCTCAATGCATTCGTATACACTAATATATATCTATATACAGGGTGTTCCGAAACTACCTGACCCGGTGGGTAAGGCGGTGTTCGGGAGGCTTCACTGATCGCGAAAATGACCTTCTTTTTGTCCGGAAGGTCATAGTTTTTAAATGGGAGCAGGTCAAAGTTGACCAATCAGAGGGAGGCGTCAAGAGAAACGTAGGCACCTGCGAACTCTGAGTTTTCTTCCCTCGCTTTTGTTTCTCGGTAGCTTGTTTCTTGTTTCCAATAGGCATGTCTTCGGCTGACGTCGTTCTGCCCGAAGCCACCGAGAAACATAAGCGAGGGAAGAAAACTCAGAGTTCGCAGGTGCCTACGTTTCTCTTGACGCCTCCCTCTGATTGGTCAACTTTGACCTGCTCCCATTTAAAAACTATGACCTTCCGGACAAAAAGAAGGTCATTTTCGCGATCAGTGAAGCCTCCCGAACACCGCCATACCTACCGGGTCAGGTAGTTTCGGAACACCCTGTATATACAGAAGTACTTGGCGACAGACAGGTCGAGCGCGATGATACGATTGTCCAGATTGACACTTGATTCGATTGCCTGTGGCTCTACGAGAGTACTTCGCGGGTTACCTTTTTTTCTTTCTCCGTAGCTTATCGGCGTCTATGCGATAACGCGGAAGGTTACCTGTGACAATTCCAATGCTACGCGCAAGTGCCATTCTCGAAAGTAGATATACTGGCGACTCGTTACTATACGATCCAACACGTGTGCCAGAGACTATCAGACGAAGACATTGTACATGGTGAGGAAGGGGCGCTAAACAACACGTGGGACTTCCTTTGGGCTTCCATTTTACGAACTCCCGCCGACTGTATGCCTGCCTGATTTTTCTACACGCTCGCGATACGCTCAGTGTATTATTTAATTGACTTATTGGCAACGCTAGGCGTCACTGCGCTTCGTTGGGATACGCGAGAATGGGGAAAGTCGTGGATGGCTTTCTTTTTAGGGTCTTGAATTTAAATAGGAAATGGCGACAAATGGGTTTTAACTCGAGCCGTCCGTAGTCTTTCGTTTGTTTATTATTATTACTTTTTGATCTTATCTCACGTACCATCATCGGACAAGGCCCAATCTAATTAATGAAAAATCAAGGAAGAGACCAAGGGTCTTCGGCTCGAGATCTATAATGAGTTTTCGACAGCACCGACATCTATTAGCGAAACCTGGACTTTCGTTAGGTTATCTAACACGGTGAAATCTCATGCGAACCCGATTCCTTTCAAAAATGTTTGCAGGCATTCTGGAAACTTTTCACGTTAGCCAATCAGCTGTGTCCATATATACACAGAGTGAGAGAGAGAGAGAGAGAGAAAGAGACTACGTGGTTCAAAACACAGTGTAAGACGCACGAGCGCGAAAACATATAATCGTTAAAATCACCACAAGAATATCTATAGGATTGTCGATGGCAAAAGAAAAATTACCTAAAGAGTCGGCTACAATGGCGAAACGTTAACTGTCACTTTTACCATTAAAAGATTTCGACATGTTCCAAGTATACGGGGGGCCCTGACATCCTGTAAGTGTCATCGAAGAGTCGAAATTCTTGAAAATCCCCATAAGGCAATTTCAAGATTCGAATTCTCAACAATTCCTCTATCTCTCTCTCTCTCTCTCACTCTCGCTATCTAAACCCTCTACTTTTCATTTTATTTCAGGTGCTCCAACGCATTCGAGAAACAATCGCGATAAAGGAGATACCGGCATACAGAAAAAGGAATACGAAACATAAGCCGACGCGAAATCCGGCCGAGTGGTGCGGCCCACATAGACGTCACAATAATTCTAGAAAGCAAAAGAACAGAGAGCCGGTGTTAAGGCTTGTCGAAGTCGGTGGGCGTGAAACCGGTGGAAAACGTACCCGGGGTAGACAGAAGTGAAAAAGAAAAAAATTTTTTAAAATAACGCGAAACACGTACGTACATACGAAACGCACTGTGTAGCGCAGAGCTCGCGCACGTACGTAAGCGTCTACGGCGATGACGTTGTTGCGACATACCTCAGAAGTGGTTGGGTGGAAAGAAATAAGAAGCTAGGTGCAAGATCACGGTGGGATTCGACAAGCCCAACAGAGTAAGGTAGTAAGATTAATAAGAAAAAAGAAAGACTCACCCTCAAGCTTCATGCCGACCTCGAGGCACTTCTGGAACCGGCAGAAGGGACAGCGCTTGCGCTGCGTCTTGTCGATGTGACACGATCGCTCGGCGACGCACGTGTAGACCTTTTTGTTTTGGACGGTGCGCTTGAAGAAGCCTTTACAGGACTCGCAGGTGAGCAGTCCGTAATGATAACCGGAGACCTTGTCGCCGCAGACAGGACACAACTCCTCGATGACGTCCTTGGTGTCCGGAAAGTCCGAGGGACCTGGTATGGACCCAGTGACGACACCGACCCCGACCTGACCCAATCCAGGATGACACACTGCACCAACCGGGGCCACATTGTTGGCAGCGATCACTGCGCCTCCAGCACCGGTACCGCTCCCACCACCACCACCACCACCACCGCCGCCGCCTCCTCCGCCGCCACCGCCACCACCACCTCCGCCGCCACCGGCGTACGTCCCGCCATCGAGCCCTGAAGAGGTACCACAGCCACCCCCTGTAGGCGAGAACAGACATGTGTAGACCTTCTTGTTGCTGCAGGGCGAGCTGTTACGCTTGAAAAAGCCCTTGCAGGACTCGCAGGTGAGGAGGCCGTACTGGTATCCGGACATTTTGTCGCCGCACATAGGACACCGTTCCTCGAGGGCGATCGCGTCGAAGAACGCGGCCTCGAAGCCTAGCATGCCCTGAGACTGTGACTGGCTATGGGCCTGACTGAGACCGGATATATGCTGTTGCGGCTGTGTCTGTTGCGGGGGCTGCTGCTGTTGCTGCTGGGGCTGGGGCTGATTTTGATGGCACATCGTGGAGGGCGGACTCTGGGCACAGTTACTATATGGTACGGGCGAGCCGTAATGAGGTTGCTGCTGCTGCTGCCCACCGGCGCCCTGAGGACTACCCTGAGGGCTCAGCTGGAACGGCGACATGTTCAGCGATATCAGGCCCGAATGCTGCTCCATCTCCAATAACATATCACCCTGGGACTCGTAGGACCACCGTCCGCTAGGTGCTCTCGGCACATAAAGCCTAACCTGGCGGCTCGATTACACGAAGACGATATACTCTACGCGCACCCAAAAAAGATCCGGCTTCGCCGGAAACCAGGGAACAGACGTGGACGTTCCTTCCGAGTAGCTAATAACGATCAACGATTCACGTATACACTCTTGTTATACGTAATCGTGGAAGATGCTAAGGACGACGTGTGACAACGTATTCCTTCAATAATTTCATATACGTATATCCTTCTCTTGTCTGGTAAAGGACGTCGCGACGCTGCGACAGGGATACGTCTAATGACACTTGCGTACGTAACGCACGTATATACGTATGCGTATATATGTATATCCCACGTGTGTACGTATACACACACTTTACGCTCACCAGTCACGGTCCACCGGTTCACCAAAACAATCGCACCACGCGGACGAGGGAGCGGTACACCGTCCGATGCATCTCGTCGCGTTCTACTGTTGTCACAAAGATTTTCCTTCCTCGTATTAATCGCCGCTCGCGAAATCAATATAACGAATAACAAGTATCCCGACGATATCGATAATCCAGGGTAACGTTGAACAAAGTCGTCAGTGCCGTACAAGTGTGACAGCACAAGATGTGAAAAACAGCATTTATAAAAAAAAAACCAAACACCTATTCATCAACGATGCTTTTCCTCACTGCAATCCAATTGATCACTCGATACACTATCGATGCACGTAGTACAGGTTCGGACATGAACGATCATATCCAATATCTGTACGACGAAGAAACAGAAAACTCTTAAAGCCCGTGTCGCGATACCGCGTGCGCGATGCTAACTGTCGTCGCGGCGCGATGAACGTGAAGATTTCGGCACAAGAGACGATCACGAGTACGAGGTAGTCACACCAACGTGAGTGCGATAGAGTGAGAGAGGACCCGGAGAGGGAGTATAAAGAAGGGAGTGTGTAAAATGGAGGAATGAGACAAAAGAGTGAGAGACCAAGAGAGAGTGAGCGTGTGTGTTGTGTGTGTGAGAGTGTAAAGAGAGAAGAGAAGAGAAGAGAGAGAGAGAGAGAGAGAGAGAAAGAGAGGGAGGAATAAGCGCGGACTTGCACACCGGGAGCCCTCGAACGAAGCGGCTTGACAAGTCGACTATCTGCGTGCGACTAGTTGTTCTTGCCTCGTTGCTTTCCTGAAGGGCCACCCCTCCCCCTCCTCTCTCGCTCCCAGCTGAGCCTCCCCCCCGGCCACCCCGCCCGCCACGACGCTATTGCTACTCGCTCTCTCACTCCTGGTCACTCTCTCTGTCTCTCTCCCACCCCTTGGCTATACCCAGAGCGCCCCTCTTACAATTCCTAACGAACTAACACTGCACCTCACGACCCTACCGGACTTCGTCCTTAACGCATATTAATTTTATATATATACATATTTTATCGTATCATTGTATATCCACCTTTTCATATAATCTCAACGTAATATACGTAATACAATGTATAAGAATTTTAACCTATTCGTCCGTATTGTATATCCGTACCGGTCTTACGGAACGGCCTGTAGAACGCGAGCGCGGCAAGAAACGGCTTCTATTTCGTCTATCCTCGTGTACAGTCGTGTATAGTCGCGCGTACCGGCGAACTAAGCAACACAGTGCACGGCATAAGTGAAAGTGATTCAGCAGCGCATGCCAGCGCGCGGGCTGCGCGCCGACCACGACGACGACGACGGGCAGCAGCAGCAGCAGCAGCCAGGTGCCTCTGGAGTAGTAGTGGTGTACGGCGGAGGTGACTTCGTCATGAGGCTACACTACTAGAGGATCGGGACGAGGAGGTGGACCATGCTACGACGACGACGACAACGGCGGCGGCGATGACGACCGACGCCACCACCGACGGCGCAGCAGTAGCTGTGTATACGATGACGATCATGAGAGGGAGATCCGAAGTAGTGGGGATGACCCACTTACGGAACCAGGTCTATGTCGGCCGAGGAAATATTGTCCGTCTATACGACGGATTGCCATCCGTTGGAGAGAACGATACGCTTTTATTTTTTTATAAGATTCCGTCCACGAGGCATCATACTTGCTCGTAATCACTCTCGAATGAGATATTGAATGACTTTTTGTATACGTCACGTAGAAGAGTTTTCAACTGTTAAACCGTTGCTGGGCATTCGACGTGACGGATGATCTTTCTTGCGAGACTGGATTATCGATACTGAAATATACGCCTGGGACTGGATAGATACTGGAAATTCATTCCAGGTATAATCGAGACGAAGACGCGGCATTTAGATTGAAATAAAGCTCTTGACGCAACATTCATAAATTAATTCTCTCGAGTACTGTAGGACTGGTGCTCGATGTTTGAACCAAGATAGAAAATTCGTTTAAATGAAGACATATATTTTCGGACGGGACTCTTGCTTTCGCGGAACAGTCAGGAGTCTGATCTACGATCAGGCATGGCAATCAGAGCAGTCAGGGCAGCCACAGGAACAGCACGCAGAGCACGCAGGAGGCCGCACAGGCCGTGGATGGGTCAACAGCAACGCCGTTGGCACTCCCCGACAGCTAGTGCCTGGCTTTGTGTATGCCGGAGTAGATGTGCGGACAGAGCCTGGTGGGGGGACCCACTGACCCAGTTCGCTGAGAACATGACGCAGCCGCGACTCACTCCCTCTCATTATCTCTCTTTCTGTCTTCTCTCTTTTATACCCCTGGCTCAGTCTCTCTCTCTCTCTCTCTCTCTCTCTCTCTCTTTCTCTATCTTCCCGCCTCTCACCGCTCGCTTCTTACCGCCTTGCACATATACGTTACACGTATATACATTGCTCGTGCCGATCTTCCACTCTTGTCCTACACGTATCAGAATCCGCATAGTCTCTACTCTCTTACTCTCGCGGTAACCCATCCGACACGGTCTTGTATTCCTATACTGCTATTCCTTTCTCTCTCTCTTGCTTATCTATCGCGCGCTGCAGTCTCTCTTTTTCTTATCTGTCCCATACGACGCGTAGACTTGCACTTCTGCAATTATGGCGCGCGCGCAGATGCATAACGTAATGTATGAAATGCAAGCGACTGGAATGATGTATTTAGAAAATTTTTTCAAAAAAAAAAAATTTTTAGTTTAAAAAATTTTTTTTCTTATATTTACCAGGAGTATTGGTATAAAAGAGGTTCGACTTTTTTTTTTAACTATTCCTTCTTTCAGTTCGTGTATGCTTGTGCTGCCCTCAGGTATATACCAATTTTGCCAGGTAAAATTATGCCCGAACGAAAGGGTTACGACGTGGGATTTCGCTTGTGGGATGAGAGAAAAATGAAAGAAAGAAAAAACAACGTCGTCAGTGAATGGACGAAAGCGAGAATAACGGAGATCAGTGTCTGAACGAAAGCGAAGCCTGACCTACTGAATTCTAAATATGCTGAAAGACGGCACGGACGAAATTCCTACTGGCGCTGAAGAAACGTCCCGTTTGAACGACACGCAGGCACTACCCAGATAAAGACTACGAGAGTCAGTGCAACAATTAATAACAATTACGACCGACGTCGGTATATTGATATATATATATATATATTACAACAAAAATGCATAAAAACGATATTTAATAATGCAAAACATTTTTCATCGTTGGCCAAGTAACCCGGAGCAACAAAAATAAATAAAAATAAAACGTGCGCACTAAGGATTATCTCGACTAACTTTGTACGACAGTAAAACATCGCGTTCCCATCTCCGTGACATTATTATGCATGTATAACGTATACACTTATCGCCTCGTTCGAAGTATATTTTTATCACTGACCTACATGATGCTGGGCAAGTGTATGATACAAAAAAAAAAAAAATAAAAAAGAAAAGTAAAAATTTGTAAAGCCTATTAAAAGCGTGAAAAAAAGTTCTTGTAAGACATAACCTAAAAATCCGCAATAAAAAGTGTCACAAAGGTGTCACTGATTTTCATGCGTCTATTAACACTGACAAAATAGACTATCGTCCTGTCCATTATTCCAACGGTTATTCATTACTATTATTATTATTAATATTTAATATAAAAATTATTCCAACAGGTACCCTGTGGTTCCTATAGCTGTCTCGCACCGTCAGGGCCAAGCGCGGCGCTAAATTTCATGAAGTTGGTACACAGTGCCGAGAAACTAGCTGGGTCGAAGTGTAACGTTGCGAAAGGCAAATTTGGGAATATGTACGCAAGAGAACTGATCGCCGATCAAAGCAAACGTGCAACGGCAGGCTTAACGACCGGTGAAAACGACACGGTCTGATAAACGAGGGAAATAAAATGAAATGCAAAAAATTCATTTCAGGTGCCGCGACACGCTTCGTTAGGAAATTATTGCCACTGTGGTTTCGCGAGACTTCCTCGTGCCTGCTGACAATTCGACAAACTTCCTGCCTGGTTTTAATATGCCCTTTGACGTACCAGGCGTGATACTTATATGACAAACGGAATTCCTCTTCTATGTTATTATTAATTAAAGATCGATTGTCATTTTGTATTGGATATTCTCATCGTGACGCAGAGTCGTGCCTAAAGGAGCTTTGAAAAGATGCCGACGGTCACGACATGCCTAATACCTTCTAACGTTACGTAGGCATGCCAGTACCTTACTTGTAATATTTGTCACAAGTATTTAGAGTCGTGTACGTGTGCCTTTTCATTATTGTATATATATATATACATTTATACACACAAAATACTTTATATATATATATATAGTATATATATTTTCATGCGTCTCCGTGTGTAAAAATATATATCTGCATATATATGCAGATATGCTTATGTGTGCAAAGTGTGCCAAGGCCTGTCCCACTCTGCAATCCCATTTTCGAAACTAAAAGTAAAATCTAACTCATTGTGTCGTTACCAATGGCGTTACCGTAATATATTTATGGCACGTTTTATAAGCGCTTAAAGAAAAGTGCGTCCCATTGGGGATCATATTTTTACGAATCTGTCGCAACGGATCTAGCGGACGAATTTAACGGTCTTTTACGAAATTCTATATACGACCAATAGGAATCGTCGATAGGGATAAAGGAGATAGTGAGCGAGCCAATCACAGAGCGCAGTTTATAAGACAGAGGTATGAGAGTCGAGGTTCGAAGGGAATTATTAAAATATGTCAAAATAAGCAGATAAAGAAAAACAGAAGATTTCATCACGCGTCTCCTTCGAGCATTCTTCCTACGCCAAAAGGTAAGACCTTGAGCGAAAAATTCGATAGGGATCGATCAGTACTCATGCATTATCCACGACCTTATCCCAGAATCGTAACGAGCGACAGTCGCTCCTCCTTCGATCGGGCATCGTCGCGTCACGACGATTTGCCAGCGCCGCCGGCACCTCTGGCGGATCGTACGAGTACTAGTGACAATTGACTGTTTATTAGCAAATGTCGAGTCCGGGAGAGAAAATTCGTGGAGTAAACGTTTAAACCTGAAATTGCGTCTACGAGTTTGTTCGTGTAGTAACATTGGAGATTTCCTTTAGCGACAGTCGAGACCTTCGAGATACTCGGGTGATATCTAGTCGTTCCGTTAGAAATCGGCTTTTATCACAACAATGATTCTCGTCTCTACGTAAGAGACAAATGCATGCGACGTTAACCTCTAAAAATAGTAAAACCAATCTCTTAATTTCCATAGGGAATTCGGAATAACCCTCCCCGCTCCCGCCCCCTGACGTCTGTACGTAGAAATAGTCGACCAAGAAATGGCTTCTCGGTAGCGTCCGGTTTTATTCGCGAAACGCGAACCGCCGTTTTGCAGCCCAGTTCGCACGTCCTTGACACAGTTACCCACATGGGGCTACCAGCAGGCGTCGCTGTGTTTGCCAGCGTCGCGACGGCGCACATAGTATCACCTGAGTGTGTTGGTTACGACACGGGGCACGATGCTGAAGTCAGGAATAGAGCGAGACAGCAGGAGGGACACGAGGCTCGTAGAGTCACCATTTATAACGTACAACTATATACACACATATATATATATATATATATTCCAGCCGCGATGAGACAGTCTACTTTTTTGATCGATGCGCAAATAAGACAAGAGATTCAAGACGGACGTAGAAGTCCGTCGAAGATTTTTCTTTTTCCTACGAAGAGTACCGGATATCGAGGGTACCGAGAGTGAGACAAAAAAATGTAAGGAAAATATTTAAGAGAGAGTGCGACTTGAGTATCCCAATTATACAGCCTGTTGCGTGTCCGCCCGAAGCACGCCATACCCTTAAGTGGACGTGGTGCCATCTACAGAGAGAAGCCGGGGGGTTTATACGAGGTACGGAGTGTGGCGTTTACAGTGGGTATAATAAGGTACGTCGCTGGAAAGGGCGAGTCGTAAATTAAGGGTGGGTGTAAATATTTTGAAAGCGTTTTCAAAATTGGCTTAACGAATTACGTGCAATTCGTAACGGTAATTCCTAGTGACCCAGTGACCCTGAGTTACCACCGTCCTTTAGAAAAGAGCCCTTGTCTAATATCCCTCTCTCTTCATCTCTTTTTTCATCTCGCAGAAGAAGCGCTTACGAAAACGGGCAGGAACTTTCTTATTTTATGGTTGACAATTGTCCCGAAGTGGACACATGCCAGCCATGAAGTTACAAAACGGCGTACACCAAGTAGCCACGGCAGAGGACGGATAGCTCCGCGCCCTCGGACGGTAAAACCAGTTATTGAGGCTGTAAAGCCAAAATTTATTCGTCCGCAGGAGTATCGTCCGAGAAGAAGAAGTAAGAAAGAGAGAAAAAGGAGAAAGGATAGGTAAACGAAAAAGAAAAGAAAAAAAGAACATTAAATAAACACGAACCTACGTACGTCAATCGAAAGAAAAAATGGCCACTGAACTAAAATTACTTTTCTTACATTCCCCAGGATTCAGGCTCAAATCCATTTCACCTTCGCCCTAATAAAACAGGCACGCATCCACCGAGACGTAATCTGACGGAATCCACGGTAAAGAAACAACCCGACTCGAAATGAAGATTGCTCTGACAATTCCAAAAAAAAAAAAACAACCAACATGGCAACACGCAGAGCGACTACCAGTAACTACCTAATAACCATTACGATTGAAACAAGCACTCGTCGAAGGTCGCACATGTGAGTCGAGATCTCGCACGCCATTACGACTAGGTACGGGGACTAGTAATAAGGAGGGCATAATGGGAGCCATAACAATTCCAAGCAGCCCGGACGAAAGCCTGTCAGGTATAGGAGTCTCGAGCAAGGACTAGGTCGCACTGGGAATATTTTCAACTTACAGCTACCGAAAGCCATCCGGGGCTTGTTACATTGTCCACGATAAAGCCGAAGGCATTTTAATTCATTAAAATCAGCCAGGAGGAGCCACCGCGAAAGAAAAACAAAGGCGCAACGTGGTAAATCCAAATGCACCTCAATAGCGTCCCACGCGTTCATAACCTACAAATAAATTTACAAAGTGAACCTGCGTCTCCGTTACAGTCCATATATATATATATACATACATACAGGATGTCAAAGCAGGTTTTCCTTACGACAAGCCAGTACAGCAAAGACACAGCCAAGCAATGGTAAGCGACCGCAAGTGGGAGAAAGTCTTTCACGTGTAGCCAAGAAGCGAGGAGGCGCGAAAAGTGACGCGGCAACTCTTACTTTCTTCCCGTGCGTTCCTTTCGTTGGCAATGGAACTAGTTACGTCTGTTACGTTATGCGGTTACGAGAGGTACGAGGGAGGAGGAGCTACTACCTCGAGAGCCCCGTGAAGTAAGCCACTCTCATCGACTCTCCTTTCTCCGTCGGCACTGTTACGGAACAGCGGCCCTCTCTCTTTCTCTTTCCCGTACTTTCATCCCGGCCGTCCACGTAATGACCAAGCCGAGTAGGTACGCCGTCGAGCTCCAATTATCCTTACTCCTCTATCTCGTTACGTGTACTACTTACCTCTCTCTCGCTCTTTCTGAGATACCAACAAGAAATCTACCTGGCAACTCCCTCGAGACAAAGAATACCCAACGATGTTACTACACGCACCACTGACTCCGCGTATATATTTCCACTTGAACACGTGTCCGGCCTTAACGTCTGTGCGTATATATATATATATATATATGCTTATGTACGGCCGCACGCAATAATAATTATCCACAAAGGGGAACGACGGATATATATATATATATATATATATGCTAGAGCGTGCAATGCACTTGCTGGTAATTGCTTTCGTTTCGGCACGACGCATCGCCATTGCGATTGTCTTGAAAAAAGAAATATATATACATATATAGTATATCGACCGGATAAGGGTCGATGGTTACTCATTAGACGCTCTTACGTGGCAAGATAAGCGATAAGCGTTCTGTGACAAGAGTTAGACAGTGACAGTATCCGTGAAGTATACGTTAAAAAGAAATTATAAAACGAACCGACAGATGGCGCTTCTGTCGAAAGAAAAAAATAAATAAAATTAGCATCGATACATTTTTACGTAGATACAGAAGGTGATCGGGTTGAGATAAGAGTCGCTGATAACGAGGTCAGGATCGTCATTGGGAATGATCGTTAAAAACAGGAAGCCGTATGTCTGCCGCTTATAGAGCCGTCGCGGGTAGCCATCGTTTGGCGAAGAAGAATAATCGGGTCAAGTTGAAGGGATGGCGGCTGAGTTGAACGCCGGAGGCTCGAGTTTGACGTTTCTCTTGTTGGGGTCAAAGGGTGCGATTAAGGGGACGAAGGGGACGACTGAAAGATAGGAGAAAGAGGCTACGAAGGGTTCTCCGAGGTTAGTTGATTTAACGTAGGGTTAAAGCGGGACTGATCCTCGGATGCTGAGGATCCCGCTGTACCCGTGGGCCAAGACTTTGAGGAAGTCTTTCCTGAATCTTCCTACCGGCATAATTATATAGCCGATGACGAGCTTTATCAGTTGCGATAACGTGCGCGATAACGAATGTAGGTCAGTTTGATATGACTGACCTGATTCTTTGCTGGCTCCGCGTTACAGCGTTCTCAGTTCGCATGCGTAACTACCTATGTATACCTCTGGCTTTGGCTATGATATATATATATATATATATATATATATATTGACACATTTGTTATATATAATGCATAGACCGTGTACATAATGCAATATGTATGCAAGAGTCGTCATATAGATATACAGTTATCATTGCGCCAAGTTGAAATTGTGTATTGCCATGTTTATTTTCGCTATATATATATATATATACATACATATATATACCATACGTCCAATTACGTAATGACTAGAGCGCACGTCGCTCGTACGATACGCGATCGCGATCCTTGTCATTCCGGAAGAAGTATCGGACGCTCGAAGCGATAGCTGAGGTCTTTTCGCGGGTCGCCGCTATCGATAAGATTGCTTAGAGCGATATCAGTGCTTGAATATAAATGTCAGAATGCGATTGGAATTATTGTATTACCGTCTGAAGATGCTTCATTCATGCTCGTGCGAAGTATAAGTTGACGTTCGTGTGTCTCGCTTCTGCATTCTCGAAGCAGAAGACAGCAGCAGTTACCATGTGGATGGTGTGTGTAGTTAAGGAGACAGACAGGAGGCATGAGGTCTTGTACACGAGGTAGACTCCCCGGGAGGTGGGAGAAGCCCACCTACGGTCACCGCTGAATCGGCGTTCATAATAATAGACGGATAATATATAGAAATGTTAGGTTAGCAAGAAGGCTCGTTCGTTCGCGCCGCGCATGCGCCTCACTCGCTCGGTTCTCATTGACCCAGTTACCCAGTACACTTGACCGCACTCCGTTCCCGTGATACAGCGTCGTCCCTAGCCGGTATAGCTGCAACACAAACCCGCCTTCTCCACGAGCAACTACCCACCTACACTGAAGCGACGCGTATCCCTCTGGATTAGTACGGAGGAACTAGAACCAATATCAACCGTTTGTGCCGGCGGCGAATTCTTGCGCGAACCCCCTACTCCCACCCCTCTTGCGCCGCCCCAGTGCCCGCAGGCACGGCTTGGCGTCGAGACGCCCTTGCGCCAATAACTCCCTGGGCCATATTGGACGCTTCTGCGAGAACGGAGGGAAATAACTAGACAATGCAAAAAAAGGACTTGGTACGACGTCGCTGAGAATATTTCTTGGGGAACCTCTGTCGATGTTGTTATAGATGTTGTCGATGTCGATAGGTTAGGTTACGTACTGCGTCCACTTGCTCTTCGGAGTGGACGGAATCGTACTGTCTTATTTTAAGAATAAAGGTGACAATATCGCGTATACGTAGAGTGCGTCGATTTTGTTTGAAAAAAAAATATATATGACTCAGCCTGTCTCTGGGGACTCGGTACCGGGTTATTACCAAGAGAGACCGATCGGGAGAGAATCCTGGACAGTGGATATTAATGGTAAAAACCATATCTAGGATGGTGATTAGATAAAGACTACGAGACTGTGCATTCGACTAGACGTATTGCAGATTAATTTTTTTTCTCCCCCAAGATACTTTTTCTTTGTTATTATTTGTCCGTATCTCGTGTCACTTATCGAGATTTCGTCATGGCTTATCATGCATACAGGTATCCTTGCCAAGCAAGCCTTTTGGCATCTATGAAAATATTTTACTCGTGTCTCTACGATCTACTTGGTACAATGAAGCGTATTAATAGCCGACACAATAACCGTGTGTTGTATTGCGAAATATATTGTTTACCTTATTACGTCCCTTATTCGTGTATCTTAGTCGTAAGCATTGCTGGACTTACGTGTCGTTCGATTAGCAAAGCTCGGATCGACAGGAATTAGGTAGTAAGGAGTAAAGGAGTAAGCATTAACCAGTAAAGCCGTGAGTATAGCCACTTGGTATTGCACCGGCGCAGCCTTGAGCCTATTCCACGCACGAGAGACCCCGCAGCACGCCTGGCTGCACGCCGCACTTCGAGAGACCCGCCGAGACTTGCCGAGCGTCACGAAAAAAAAAGAGAAGAAAAGAGAGAGAAAAAATTTGAACAAAAAACAACGGACAAGACTCGTAGATGAATCGACAGTGGGCCAAATAAGATTTAACGAATTAAATATTATGTTGGTATACCCCTCAAACGGTTTCTTCGCGAGACCACAAATATTTGACACTTTTGAGGTTACCTTGGCGTCGGATCGTCGTCTCGGCAGCAGTACGAACAGAATGCTATGGCTGTACAATAAATTTAGAGTGATATATTCGTGTCAGGCCCTCGGGGCCCTTTTCCACGTCAAGGTCGTCCCCGGGTTGACGCTGCGGGCGCAAAACGTGTCCACGGCTGATCTACCGGCGTAGGGCAATTTTTAAATGTAAACTTGTACAGACTCAGAGTGCCCTTTTTCTCTTTGATCCTTTCGTTTCTTTCTTTCTTAATAGCTTTACTTTTTTTTTTTTATTTCGTCACACACAGCTAAGTAGGTCGGTACCGCGAATCTGTTCGACCGGGAAGATGGCGGCGCTGCGAAAATTATATTTTCACGAGAGCTGAAGTCCTTGAATGCTCGTCGAATTTAAAACGGTTGTAACCAACGTATCTTGGAGAATGGGTATAAATAAAATAATACTGATCTCCATCTATCGTCTCGACAAAGAACCAGGATGAACCAGGATGGTACGTCGTAAGTTCATTTGATATCCGAAAGTTCCCCGTCCACTCCATTCCCTCTTTGCTAGACCAGGAAAATAGCCGGAGGGTCGACGAACCTAAAAGGGCCCCGTGGGACTCACTGTGTACAGTCTATTAAGAAAGCGTAATAGTCCGTCGTTAGACACGCCAGTATTTTCACTCGAGTATACGTTCGCGGACAAAGGCGGGAAATTTAAATGAACGGTAAGAAAAATTTTTATTTTATTACAATTTTTTACGCTACTTCAAAGAAAAGGCAGTAAAACAGTCTTATGAAAAATTTTAATTCTGTAACAGGTGCCTTGAAGATGACGGGTATCTCCTCGATCCTGGTAATCGTACCCAGTCACAATTTTCCACACGTGCAAATGATCCAGACAATTGACGTATTTCGTACATATAATCCCCGCTAAGTTCCAACGTGAGAATCGCAATGCGCTCGTCGGCTCAAGCTATGCCTCGGTATAAAAGTGGAATCTAGGCCGATATAAATAGGCTGACGCTGTGGAATAACAGGTAGCCGTAACGCTGGACAGTCGTGAATAACGAAAAGACGTAGAGCGGCATCTCAATCTAGTCTAACCTAAGAAATTCTAGAACGAAGCCTAATGTATCTATACACCTATGTATATGTATACACGCAACCAAAACGTCGGACTTTAGCAACTAAGCCCTTGGACGTATCAATAAACTAAAGAAAAAAGGTCAAAATCATGAATATTTTCCACGATTTTACCAACGACGTCAATCATCCCCAAACTAGTGAAAAAAAAAGTGCATTGACATAGAAATCCACAAAAAGATTAAAGTCCGTCACGTTAAGTCCTGTACGGATAAGAATGCTACAAAAAAAAAGAATGATTTCTTCAACTGGAGCAATTACCCAAGTGTCAACGACATACTTCGAAATCATGGCTGCATTTTTCATACGGCTATAATACACGTGGGGACACTACAGGCGTGTACGCAAAAGTCGACGAACAACACCGCGGTGCACCGGTAAGTTCCAAGTGTTTGCTGAGAGACAACGGGTTCCGCTTCGGTGCACCCGTCTACCATTGTGTGTCTCGTGAGAGGAGAGTAGCGAGGTAAAAGAAAAAAAAAAAAGAGAATTAAAGAAGGGAAAGAAAAAAGAAGAGAAAAGATTTAAAAAAAAAAAACTAGAGCCAGCCAGAGAGAAGAAAGTAAAGACGCGTACAAAGTCCGCCCACTTGAATATTGCCACCGTCCCAATTCCGCCATTATGCCGTCTTTCCATAGCGACTTACCGGAGGAAACGATTGCATCCCCTATATTCAAGTGGAACGAGACGCGACGAGGCGAATGACTCGGCACGTCGCTCCCTCCCTCGATTGTACGAATTTTCATGAGCGCGACGTTACGCCGCAAGTGCACCGACAGATTCGTATGCACGCGGTGCAGCAGACGCACGGGGTCCCCGGTGTCGTTGGGTTGAGACAACGGGTTCCGCTCCGATGCACGTAGCCACCTTTGTCCGAAAGAGAGAGAGAGAGAGAGAGAGAGAGAGAGAGAGAGAGAGAGAGAGAGAGAGAGAGAAAAAGCCAGGGTGACAAAAAGGAAGGAGAGAGACGGAAATAAGGAGAACGAGAGAGAGAGAGAGAGAGAGAGAGAGAGAGGGGAAGATAAAAAAACAAAAAGGCGAACGAGACCCCCGCAGTGGAGCTATTGCCACTGTCCCAATTCCGCCAACTATTGTGCCACTCGATTTCGATTCGCTCTGCAACATGGCCGCCGGTGTCGCATGAGATATTGGAAATATTCAAAGGGTGCGCACGTTTCATAAACGTGAAATCGGGAGCGCCGCGAATCCAGGAGTTTCGATCGGCCGATTCACGTTCGTTTCGAGAGAACCGCCATGTGTGT
This sequence comes from Cephus cinctus, assembly GCF_000341935.2. NCBI lineage: Eukaryota > Metazoa > Arthropoda > Insecta > Hymenoptera > Cephidae > Cephus > Cephus cinctus. The sequence continues at coordinate 272,173 of NW_014333261.1, read as the reverse complement.
CCTTGTCTTACGCACGCGACTCGCGATATCCCCGTCTCCCTCGCACTCACGGCTGGTATAGGAATACGCAAAAATCCAAAGGCCAAGGGACCTGCAGCCAGGAGTCCAACCACTCGATACGGACTATTCTCTTATTGGTCCAATAATTTTATATGTAGCTTGCTTGTCAAATTCAATAATTACTGCAATCACATTGCATAACCCTTTTATACGTATACGGTGCACAAGGGAATTGCTAAATATACATATATACTCTGTGACCCGTAGGCTGGCACAAGAGGGTGAAAGAATAAAAAATCCCATGCCTGGCAAATCTCCGGCTCACCTATCTCAACTGACCCATAACAGACTGAATGCGCGCTTAACGCATTTCCCCTGCGTAATTACGATGACGTATCTCTTACCCCGTAAGCCTCAGCATCGTCCACGCTCGTTCCAGGTATTCGCTAAATATAATAAGAGACGCGAACGTGACTGCCGCGGCGAGACACGAAAGAGGTTAGAAACGCGTGGCGTACGTAGGTAAGATTGCCACAGGTAGAAGAGGAGGCGAGAGAAGCGTCACGACGTGAAATTTCGTATGCGCAATGTGAAATATTCATTACAGCGAACATGTACTTTTAAAGATTACCGTACGTTATGTGAAACGTACAGGATGCACTCTTATTAATAATAATCATTGTTTTATCGAATTCAACATTAGGGAGATTACCGTTGACCTTTTGGGCGCGTCCGTATCGCACGTGTCTGACGTGAGACACTGCGCCATCGGACGTTGTTGTGACGAACTATCTCGAGGATGTCAGGGAGGATTGTTTTGCCAACTAATAATTCCCTAGGGACATTGCCGATCACGTTCCAGGTATATTTTATCGGGCATACCCATAACGTGGGTGTGTATATTTTATATCTGAAACTCCATCTGGACGTGTCCACGGAGTTTTACCTAAGTGGAGGTCCGTTCCGTGTAAACGTCCATAAAGGCGTCACGCTCAGTAAACAGAGCCCTCCTTGATCCAAATTCCAACCCCAGGTTGGAGGTTGAGCGGTTCAATCATATTCTAATGTACATACACGCATTAAGGATACGTTACGGGCGGTGTAAAGCGACGATAAGCCATGAACTATAAGGTAAGCCAGGATGTAGAAACGCACTGCGAACTCGATTGATATCGAAGCTTTCAAAATGGCTGTTAATAACGATATATCGAGAAAAGCGAGGACGCGCGGGAACGTTGTTAACACAGATGCTAACTGTAAGAATAGGTGGGATAGCGTGTTCGATCAATTAAAGAAAAATCAGGATGACGTTATTCCTTTACAATTCGGTATATCATTAACGAACAGCAATCGATAGTCGTACACACGAATCGTTTCCAACATGGCGACCGACCTCGGTCCATCCTTCGCGAACGTTTCGGCATCGCCAAAAAAATGTGTAATCCCTCGAAATAATTTCACGAGAATATAAGTGTCGAGTAATTGGACACGTGTGATTTCCATAAGACTCATTTACAAGGAATCCTCCTGTATTCGATTTCGACTTCGGCCATCATCCGGCCGTTGCGTAAGGAACGATTAGCAGCCAGGGCGGATTGCGATGATCTTAACGCAACCCGAGGATTTGTGTAACGCGTCGAAACTGTAATTCGTCGTGGAGTCTGCGCGAGCATGCAAGGTAGATAGAGAAGGCAGGTAAAACTCGGCTCTTACGTTTCGTTTCGTTTCGGCTCGTCACGGACCGGTGCCCCGCTAGCTCTGCCCTTGACACAGTTCTCCCTCCGAGAGGAGCGTGCTCGCGCACTCGCCATTGTGTTGGTTAAAGTCAGTGAGTGAATAACTCGCTCTGTATACAGGCGCTGGATCACGTATACGAGTATGAGTTTGCCGCCGCCGTCCTGTGTGCAACTGCCGTACCGACATAACCCGAAGAAAACGTTCCTCACATGGAGAGAGACCGTAGTTTCAGTCTCCGCGTGTACAAGAGGATAGCAACAAGAAATGCATTGCTATAGGGAGACCCGGCAAGCGTGACGCCATCGCTTTATATATACATTATTATATTATACAGAATACGAAGTCCGGTATACACTTGTATTTATCTATTATAAATACGTATATATGAAAATGAAAGACTCGTAGGTTAATAAAACCTAGCACGTAAACTCGACGCAGCTTTTCCCTTCGTCCGTGCGAAGGGAACAACGAACACTAGCGCCACCGACGCTGGGTACCGGCAGCCACTCGAAGCTCGTGCGGGAAATGAAAAACAATTATGGAAGCTCGCCGGCTTCGACTGACAGTAATCGTGACGTCGCGTGAGATGGCAGAAAACTTTCGTAACATGTCCTGGCAATAAAGTACGAGGGATAATTCGAAAGGATTAATAACGAAAGCGCAAGGAAACGTAATACGGGAAAGTCCTGCTAAATGGATCCACTGGGTAACCTAACACGCATATAATAAGCAATAAGGTATCAATGTACCATTCGGGGTGTCGCGGAGCACTTGATTTCACGAGAGTCATTGTGAATTACGAAATTGAGCGAGCAGGTGAGGTCGGACGCCGAAAGGGGCCCTGGGTAGTGGTCGTAGAGAACGACGTGTAGGATACGAATGCATAATTACTGTGAGTAATATGAGCGTCCGTATTGCGAAACGTATTCTTAATTACCGCAAGGTTTATCCTGATTGTCGAAAAATAAAGAAATCATAAGGCAAGTGTGACTAAGAGAATCAAGCAGTCGGACAGAGAAGACAGGGAGCCAAAGCCAAGCAGGCAGGTAGGTAGAAGCAAGTAGGCAGGCGGACAAGACTCAAGGCGAGGCGCGGTAGAAAGGGTGGAATTATTACTAAAAAAGGGAAAGCGGACGTTAGTCATGTAGAAGAGCGGGGCTTTGATGAAATGGCGCAAAAAGTCAGGGCACACGGTGAAAACCAGTAGAAACATAAATCTATTATCGGTGGCTCGTTGCGCAAAACAGGGCACGTGGCTACCGGCAGGTAGCCCTCGTGAGACTCCATCTTGTTAGCTATGCCTCGAACGTTTTGCTTTCGACAATTAGCCACAAGCCAGAAGGACTCCATTACGTTCGACACACACGACCAGTAAAGCCGGACGCAGACGAACAAAAAAAAAAGTCATCAATAATAATCAGATAACAGAAGTCAGCCTGTTCTGTCCGTTTATAAAACGTCACGTGACAGAGGGCAGTTCCGAAAAATTGACAGCCCCCCTTCCTCGTGACGATATAGGGGTGTTCGGTTGGCTATTGATCGAACGGCTTCGATTAACGGGCGCTACCCGTACGAAAAGATTCTCTCTAAACGAGTCAAGTCTGCCAAGGAAGTATCAGCGAAGCTTCAAGAGGATTTCGATACGGACACAGTGGACGCGCCTAGAATAACAGATCACGTGTGACTTTGCTGAAGAAATATGGTGGCGGTTGCGAGCTGCCCAGTGGGGTAGTAGGAGCAAGAGTGGAGTAGAGGAAGGAAGGAAGACGAGGAGGCAGGAATGAGGTCGATGGGAAACTGGGCCAGGTTTACTCGGTAACTGTGTCACTGGGTATCGATTTGCTATCCGCCCACGCCACCCCTCTTTTATATACATGTATAATAACATACACAGCTACTCTTGCCACCAGGCAGCTGACGGAGGGCAACCCCTATCGAGCTAACTGTTGCAATATCTTACCGCACCCTGTACGTGTACAGAATAGACCCCCCGAGACACTGGATACTCTCACTCTTGGCTCTTAAGGCGACAGAGTGAGAGAGAGACATACAGAGATCCTCTCCGGCGCGAGAATGAGACGCCAGTCGACTGGTTGAGGTCGATAATAAAGTCGAAGGATACACCGAGGAACTTTTATACATCGAGCCGTTGCATATTTGAGGCAGGTCGGTAAAGCGACTGGAAAGCCAACGTACATCGGTATCACTACATATATGTATGCACGTTATGTATCGTGTGACCTGCATTACCTTCGATCCGTTCGATAATAAAACAAGCGTCCCAGGCAGTAGAGTATGCGCGTACAAAAAACTTGAGGAACAAAGGGCACTGCGACAAAGAGAGAGCGAGAGAGGGAGAGAGAGAGAGGAGTGCCAGTCTCGGGATACCTTGAAACTAACCCCGAAAGAAAATCTGAACGACAGTTGAAAAATTCCAATTGTATGATGCAGCAAATAAGCTCCGAGAACTATGCCAACGTAGAATAGAAACTAACCGTGTTATTTCCCGAAGGTATCTCGTCCACCACGAACTATAAAAATTACCCATGATTCCTCGGATCTCATTTCCAATTATCCTAGCTCGCCGCTCCCGTTGGCCGCCTGCGAAGGAATCTCGTCGCGACGGCGCTGCCATCTTTCCGCAGAAAGAACAAACCAGTCAGTCTAACCTCTATAACCATACAAGAAACGACACATAACGACGGAGCATGTGCGATCATACGGCATACAATACACAGAGGGAATAATCTGGTCGTATTGGAGTCGTTGTATGATCCTTGTTGGTTATACCATTGCGAACTGGATTTGCTTGAGTTAAGGCATTAAAAGGGAAAAAGAAAAAAAGAGAGAAGATTCGTAGCAGGAGAGCGCGGCAAGGTAATAAAGGTGGCAAAGCCAACCGGGCAGCCAGGCAAGCACTCAGCTTTCGTTTTCACCCAGCCTACTTGTTAATCCGGTGAGTCAATAGTTGTATAACACTGGAACTGAGTTGCGTAACCCTTGGTTTCCCTCGCGACCTACTTGCCCACTAAACTAGACACACATTCTTATCCAGGAGTTATCCCCCCCCCCCGGACCACGCCGCCCTCTTTGTTATGGTCTTGCACAGTCTTACTCCTCTTTCTCTCTCTCTCCCGCCCCTCTGACGCTACTCGTCCCTTCCTCCCTCCCGCCACTAACCACCTTCCCCTTTCTCACCTAACCGACGCTTCCACTACACTCCTCTTCTCAGCTCCTTCGGCATTGCCGGCTTGGCTGCTACCTTCATTTATATGACGTTTCCCGATCCAGGAATGGCGATGCGTTAAATACCGTCGGGACTTGTCGTGCGTATCTTTCTAACACGTATCAACCTACTGGCGCGCAATGCCGTAAAACGTCCTTGGACGCCCTTCGTGTCAGACCTGCTCCCGACTGATCTTGCTCCGTAGAGACAGAAGAATGGCTGGCACATCTCCACACTGGAGGAGTCAGCCATAAGGAAAAGAAGGAAGATAGAAGAATGGAGGATGGTCAAGTGCTGCTGGCTATCCTCGTGCGGAAGAGTCGGGTTAGCCCGAGGAAATGGACGAGAACGTTCTCGCGTTTCCGTTCGTCAGAGATCCCAAGGCCCTTTCGTCAGTGCTGTGATACATAGTCATGACGGAAATGGATAATGAGCGTCGGCGTCGACGGAGCGCGTCACGTGTATAAAACCATCAGCGAGGAGATCCTCTCGCAGCGGATGGTAAAGGCTCTGGGAATGTAAATAAAGGAAAAAAAGAATTTCGTCGGTAACGAAGATACCTGCATTCTTATCGAATCGTAGTTACCTAAATGGCAAGAAGAGCTCGCGTCCAGTGCCGAAGTGTAACGACGACTCTAGGTATTCTCGTATTCCCTGTCTACGAAAAACAAGCCTGCCTTTAACCTTGAGCCCAATGCTTTTGATTCATACCGGCGATATCGAGATCGTACAGGGAGACAGGGGGAGAGGTGCCGTTCGCAGCGTCTCGACGGTTCTCTGGAATCGCGAACGTTTTGACTACGCCAACGTTAGCGTGCGCAATCGGCGACTGTCGTTCCACGAGACCGAGAGAAGGGGAGACTTAAAATTACCGTGCGAGTCTCGGCTTCGAGAACGCTTGCGTGCTTAAAAAAAAAGTATTAAAAAAATTCAAATTAGAAATATCTCGTATACATAATAATACGAATACACGTTACCATTAGGAATCATACTCGGGTTATATGCGAGATAAATAAATAGGTGGATGGATAAAAAAATGTGTATCAAACGAAAAAAAATTGCGTGCGACCCCCATTTCGAGATTTATTAATGCCAGTATTGAGATTAAGTTTATTCAACAGCGAGTATGCCATGACATACTAACCAAGTGGTCGAGACCCACTTAGGCTACTGGATGACCTCCATCGAAATGGAATGGATGGGGTGATAGTAGACGGTCGGTGTGTATTTTAAGGCGCACGCACGTCTTGCCGCGTGCGTGAAAGCTTCGAGAAGGAATTATCGTTGCATCGTTCAAACAATTGCAATAGAACTTAATATATATTTTTTTCCCTTTATCAAACCCAACGAAGCTTATCGAATCGCAAAATGATCGGTTAACGATAGCTTGTGCTACTGAAATTCATTTATACGCCTCATCCCGGTAGCAACGATTCAAGGTCGACCCCAATGGTACCGAGGTCGACGAAGATCCAGTACCAAGGCCCCCGATCGATCGTATGAAATACGAAGGACGTACATCAACGATGCAGCTTCGATAATCAATTATCGCTACCTGATATACGTATTCGGAATAACGAGTGACGCCATCTTGTAAATGGTCCCTCGAGGATGCTACGAAGTACCTATTGACCTACTAGCAAAATTTCTGAAAGGTTTGCAAGCTTAAGGAAAGTTGTTTTACTTTTAAAAATTTTCCTGTGGCTCCATCTGGCGGAAAATAAAGGAACTACGGGTTGCGACATCGTCCGGGGCTTCCCCGGATTCCTGAAAAGGCCAATTCCGCGGCAAGTGAGATGATCAGGTTGCGATATGAGTTCCCAAGCTGACTAACAAATCGATACGTGACCTGATAATCAGGATGCATATCTCGAAAGCTACCTGTGCATCCTGTGGGAATAATTTTTCAGGTACCCCGAGAAAAAAAAAAAATGTATTTTTAACCCATACCACACATACACATTAAACTAATGATAATTTCCCTATAGACATATCGTGAGTACGTCGGGCATTAGCTAACCGAATACATATACGTTCTTACGCAAAACTAGCGAAAGTAGGCGTACGCGGTCGGGAGCCACACGACTATATCTATATATAGGATGAAATAATACGTGAGCAAACGTGTGTTCGTCGACGTTCGCTCTCGGTTGGGAAACGTTGCGAAATCAGCCGAACCTTTATGCCGAAAGCGAGAGTGGTCGGCCGAGCTCGAAACGCCAGTACGGCGTATCTGGTGGCCCAAAGACTAAAGGACTGTGTAATACCCTATGCAGTATGGACGGTATGAAAAAGAGAAGAAAAAAAAAGTAAACCAAATATATCCCCAGACACCAAAACGTACAGCATGCAATCGTACGTGCTACAAATTTAAAGAACAATATATATACATATACATACACATTGAGATAAACCAAGAGACACGAATACCCTGCAATACGTAATGACTTGGGTCAGAGTGCACGAAACTTTTAATTATTAAATTCTACCACTGGCCGTCCGTCTTACCAGGTACCCGAGTACCGCCTCGCGGTAGATAAGCATCGACACGCGGTGAAGCACGCACGCATCCGTTCGCAACGACGTAAAGGAGAAGATAGAACGAAAGAGGCCCAGTGGGCCCATTACGTGTCATTAGCAATGCCAAAAGATGGGTCGGTACCGCGAACGTGTGATACGGGTGACACTAAGTTGTCATTGCTTGTGAAAAACCATAAAACTTAAAAAAAAGTCAATAAAGAAAAAAAAGAGACCAATGAAAAAAGTCACGGGGTAGGCAAGTGTCGGAAACGCGTAAAAAAGAAAATCAAAACGAATCCAGAGCCCGAATAACGTAATTTCCAAGCCAAAACCAGTCTAGCCAACAAGGTATTCAGAAATTCCTTCGCAGAGTCCATCGAGGTAATTCAAGTATCGTCTCAACCTCCATCGGACCTAGCTTAACATTTCAGGTATCACCGATAAGCAGTCTCGTCCGTCGTTGGATGCGACGCCTGCGTCGGGATGCAAAGGGAAGGGGTGGGGTGTGGAAGAAGTTACGAGGAGGTCGTAGAGGAAGACGAAGAGGAGGAGGAGGAGGAGACGATGACGAGAGGTGCGAGAAGGCACCACTAGGGGG
>NW_014333261.1:177239-263898 GCF_000341935.2 Cephus cinctus | reverse complement strand
GGGGGGGGGGGGGGCGGCTCAGACGCGGGCGGCGGGCAAGGATTCGTGTCATTGTCAGTGGGTAATCAGGTCAGTGGGTCAGTGGGACAACCACTTTCAATTTCAGTCCTTCTAGCCGTGCAACTCGGCGTCGTTATCTCGGCTCCGTCGGCGATGATGAGGTGAAGGGTGGGGAAACGAGGGGGGAGGAGAGGGGAGGGCGAAAATGGATGCCGTCGGGTTTTACTAGGTAGGGACGCCGTGGACGCGAACGAAGGGACGGAAGGGATGGAGGCGGGGAAGGAGGAGAAGGGAGAGAGGGGGGGATGGACTCGCGGAAATAACAAGAGTGGGGAGAACGACGCGCGCCAATCACGTCACGCTTCTTCACTCGACTTGACTTCGCGTACGGGGAGAGACCCACGCTCGCTCGCTATACACAAGATAGCGGAAAGTAGGACGCGTATTAAAAACCACAGACCGTGTCCCGTGTTACTTCATGCCATCGGGGTGTTACTCAATCGAATTCATCATAACTGGCACGAAATACGAGGGAACGAAATTTCGGCAACGACCACGAATAAACCTCTGGGCTACCCGACGGGATTTTCCGTACCTTTTGGTACCCTCGCGCTCTCCCTGTAACCTATAAACCATCGCCTGTATTTACCTTTGCTCAGCCTTAATCTGCTCTCTCTCTCTCTCTCTCTCTCTCCTTTCTCTATTAAGACTCTTGTCTGTCCTTTGTCGACATGATTTTACAAGTCCGGACGTGGGACGACGTGTCGTGACGATTTCGCTAGGTTGGCCAATACTCTAATGGATTTTCGTGGGATGTATGAGTCTTATTATATATATATAGTCTTATCATATATATATTGAAATATATATACAGGAAGCGTTCATAGGGTTTTACCTAGTGAATGCTATTCGGAGCAACTGAGACGCATCCACAGGCTCGCCATGATGGCAAATGGGTACAAGACGAGTCAACGAGGCGAGACCACGTGGGCACAACAGGTCCCTTATTGTGTTTACGATAATAAATCGAGGTGCCGATAGTCTGCTCGGCTTGAAGCGTGAATAATAATTATTGTTAAATCGCATGTGTTATTGAGCTATTCCGATGCAAGTTTATCGAAGTGGGTCAGGCGATTCAATAGCGGGTGAGGAGAGACGGGGCCCGAGGTGCGCGTGGGAGTATTTTGTATATATATATATGTGGATACACGTACAAGAGTACAAGTAGATATACCTAGCATGCACGTAATGCAGGGTGGATATACAAGTGGACTATCGCTCTGGTATCAATAACGGTCTAAGATATCGATGGCTGGAAGACTCGGAATTTCGTATACGAAATTCGCGCGCGACTTCAGGTGCCGCCACTTGGCTCTCGGTGTCCGACGCTCTCATTGCGCTCGGTACGTCTCACTCGAAGAGGTGGACCGGGGGGGTCGCTCGTAAATATTGAAATGGGAAACGAACCTCGTCCCCTGGTGAGAGTTGGGACAACAATGTCAAGTGTTGCACAATGGAGCTGAGAGAACGAGACAAGGTTCGGCCTGTCGGCACCAGGAGGCAGGGTAATAAATGAGCCGCGCTGGTCAATTTCAGAAGTGCATAGCCCGAGTGGGAGAGAGAGAGAAGGTGCTGAGAAAGAGCAAGCAACGAAGACGGTCGCGTGGCTCCTCCATTCTTCTGTGGGTCCGCTTCCGAAATCGCTAAACGTCAAAAAGAAAAGGGAAAGCGCGACGAAAATGAGTACCGTATTTGAATTAACACTGCAGTATAAGGCGTCGGAGGTATTTACGAGCCTGGTAAATTATAAAAGTTACATTTCCTGTGTCCTGTCGCGTGACGTATATCGTTGAGGACACACTGCGTATACATCTATATACCGTACGTACGTATTCAGATGCGTCTACCGAGGCGCAAAAATTTATAAGAAGTTTGAGCCAAACGGACGGGGGTCCTAATTGGCGTCTTCCGATGGAATTCCCGCAAGTAGACCAAAAACTGAAACCTTTAGACTCTCCGGAGAACGGTCGCAGTCCGATAGTATCGCGAATGATTTCGAAGCACGAAAAATGGCTCCTCTCCCTTTGGGCCCAGTCCAGAACATCGGATAAGCCACCTTCGTTGGACGTATCCGGTGAAAGCGTGAGCTCCGTCGGCGCGTTTGCCTGTCTGTACCTGCGCACGGTGGGCCAGTTTTACGCGTGGGCCGGGTGTCGTGGACGCGGTGGACGGGACCAGGGCCGAACTCCCGAATAAAGGGCCCAACAGCGCGCGTCGTTCTCCACTATTTTTCTACAAGGGGCCAACGAGCCGAGAGTCCCATCGGTAAGACGGACTGGATAATAATGATTTATGAGGTCGTTGAGTAAATCTCGGCGCAACAAGTGCAGTTAACGCAGCAGGTAGATGTTGTCGGATTGTGCCAGGGGTGCCATTGTCAATAGACCCGGTGCTCGATTCACCCTGGCCCTTCGTTTATTCTCTTGTATTCGGGGGGACCTCGTGCTGCCCTTTTCTTTTTTTACAAAACTGACAAATTTTACTTCGGCACGCGTCGCCACGCTTACCCAAAACATACCCTCTTCCTCTTCTCTTCTCTCCACCGTTCCCAGTCCCAATTCGCCCTAACATAGTGCGACCGTGGTAATAGGACAAAATGCCAGAACTTTCGTCTTACTTCGGAACTATTTGAAGTCGATCGACAATGGTTTTGCTGAAAAATTTATTCAAAACGCCACTACTCGGCTTTAACCTAACGCAGGCTAGTCGGACACGGCTGGAAGCCACTGAGAGGGAGAGTAAACGAGTCAGTGGGAGAGTGTCTGAGAGTGAAAGAGAAAGAGATAGAATGGCCAAAGAGAAGTGACTGACTAAGTGTATATATATATATATATCTGTGCAGAATACAGAGTGCGGACTGGCGAGTGCGAGAAACTTAATAGGCTGTTACTTGCTCACTCTCGCTTGTTATATTAAGGAAGAGACTCGTAATGACAGCCATGAACGTGTTACGATATGATTTCTCTTTCAACGATAATGTCATGGATATTAAGCCCAAATATAAATGTGAGTGTGTGTGTATATATATATATATATATATATACACTATATATATATAGACATACGTTCAACGAATTTACATTGCACTTTGCAGAAAATGCAGATACGGTATGTCGTGTGTCACAGATAAATAATATTAAAAAAAAAAAATATTTAGACTTCCTGCTGTATGCTTATCAGCGGATAATAGCGGCAACTGCGCTACCGTAACAGCTCGTTATCAAACACTGTTAATTACGAGGATAGGTTAATATAAATAAAGTAGTTTATGGATAGAAAGGATGTATTAGGATATTGGATATTTTTGTTTTTTTGGTTCCTTACAGTGTTGTGTGTGTGTATATATATAGTTAGTTATCGATCGCTATTACACCGGTTAGGATTCACACGGTATCCAGGCTGGCCAACTGTTCGCGGCTGGACCTGACCCACCCCATACTAGACAAACGAGTCAGGTGCTTCGGGGGAGCAATTTGTTTTCAGGAGAATCGGAGGGGCCCAGGTTACGTAATACAACGACAGATGTCACGTCGAGGTGAACAGGTAATAGCCTGGTTGGCCCTATAGGACCTAGATGGCTGAAGGGAATCAAAGGGAATCCAAAATCGTACGTGGAAACCAGGAGGGACAAAGGAACCCATATGCGTACAGGTGAAACACGTTTCTGTGTACCTGTAACGTCGTGCGTGTCTTCGAGCAACTTGTTCCTGACTCTATGCAGCGAATGTAATTGCTGATTATCAATTAAGATATTTAAGAAAGTATTTCCTGCTACTCGCAGTAAGCTTATCTACACGTGCATGAAATTTTAAAAAGTATTTATCTTGTCGGGTAGGCAACCCAGGATACGAAGCGTCCGGGAAAGTACGAGGGATCCAGGCGCAGTCGCGACCAGGGCATCCTCCTGACGTCATCCTGGTATAACGACTACTAGAGTATAACCTGAATCGCATGGGATTCGTTACGGCTATGAGAATAAAGGTGGGAACGTGATCTCGGGTCACGGGTATCCAGTGGTGAACCTACTGCTCCGTTCACACTTTGTGTCGCATATCGATAGAGTCCTAGGGTCTGACGCGACGCGACTACTACGGGAGCCGTACGAGCGCCAGGAACGTCGTAGAGTTAAAAAAAAAAAGCGACGAGTCTCAGGGTGATATCCTTCTGAAAGCATGCATCGCCACGACGTGTTCATCGGGAAATTCGCTGTCGCCCTTGGAGTCCATTGCGACAAGATAATTCGCTGCTGGCGAAGCGTCGGACTTCATGGAAGTTTGTCGCTAGATGCTGAGAGGTTAGGTCCTGTCAAAGAGTCAGGGACGGAGCATGGTAGGAGACTTGGGTATGGAACTCACGTGAACTGTATGGTCGGTTGGAACGGGTTGGCAGGCGGCGCACTGCGACAACAAAGGCCGCGAGGATTGAAGAGCCACGAGACATGGACGTGGCCCTGGGTCGAAGGAGGATGCTGAGGGCAGGATAAAGATAAACGAGAGGCATAGGTGGACACGTGAGAAAAGGGAATAACTGATGGAAGGAAAGAGACGTGGCAAGAGAAAAAGAAAGAGGTAAGGTTACCTGAGGCATCGTTGGTAGCCAGATCCAAAACCAGGGTCCCTCTCGACGCTGTCTGGGTTGGCTGAGTCGGCTGTGCTGGCTGCTGCTGTACCTGGTGATGGTGTGGCTGAGGGGGCCCGACGTTTACCGGAGCCCCGTTGCTCTCCGCGAGGATGCCCGAATCCGTGAGCGACGTCGATCCCGTGCTGCCTGTGTTCGGCGTCGTCGGCGTCGTCTCCAGAGATGGAGGACCCCCTCCTTCGGTGGCGAGCGGTGCTGCCATTCGGCCCTCGTGCATTCCAGACAGGGGTCCCTCCTGCACGTCCCCCAACGCACTTCGCGAAACACCTACACTACAAGCCGCTTACTAGCGAGCGCCACGGGCTGCTCCCACCGTCGAAACCACCGCTAGCCGGACATCTGTCTCTCACGGCGACATCACCGCCGCAACCCCTGCGATTATTAGCCCCTTTCCAGCGGCAAAAAAATCGAACGTTAGATAAATGTAGGTCTGTAGGCCACTTCACTTACACTTTGCATCGAGACGGGCACTCCCTAGTCAAGCGAGCGTCCGCCACACCGTCGCGCTCTGACAGGCCAACCCAGGGCCGTAGCTTGCGCGGGCGCCTGTCCCGGCCAGCAGACTCCGCGGCCCGCGATTAGGATTGGTCGCCCTCCTCGGATTAGGTTAGGTCAGGGCAACCTGACTCGCACGCGAAAACTCAACTCGATCCGTTCCGACTCACTCGCGTGGCTCCTCCGCGAATCCCAGGGATTTCGCTAATTTGTCTCAGCTGATAACCCCATTCGCTCCTAGAATACCAATAATCCCACTGACCGACATTACGCCATTTTTTTAATACTATATTATTCCTTCCTTACTGCTATCTTCAATTATGTTTGTAACTAAGGAGAATTTTCGAAACTATTTCCAAGTTCTTTTTTAATTCATTTTTTCATTCCTGCCGTTAATTTTTAAATATCTAGATGAATGTCTATCTTACTATCTGGAAGTCACTTTAAACCGATATTGTAGGAACTTCGCGAGGCGGGTTGTTAATTGCCAAGACGATTATGGTAATTAAAGTTCTGCAATTGCTAATAAGCGGCACGGTTTTGTCCTGTGTTAGAAATTACTTTATCAGCTACCTGACTTTCGTTCTCTTGGGTTTACAAGGGGAACATTATTGTCCCCGGGTCTTCCTAGCTATTGTGAATCGACAGGTGATGGAGATCATTGTCTTTGTCGACCTGGTCAAAACATATTTCGATGGTCACTGGTTATTTCGCAAAGTCATCAGTTCTTGCATAGACACTGTGAGACTTGACTCCCGATGTTACTGATATCGATTTGACATTTAGCTGTTATTTCCAAAGAATCGGCTGATCGCTATGTAATGTAATATTATATAATTCTCAAGTGACCAACTCGCGTAGGCAACCAAGAGCCATCGGAAAATTCATATAAGGAACTTTAATGATCCAAACACGTTTCTTCATATTATTGACTATCATTATCGTAAAACCAGCTTTCAAAATAAGAAAAATGAAGTTGCATTTTGATACTACATGAATGTAGTTACCAAACTGTGAAAGATGTCAGTTATTTGTAAATAAATGTATAATTTATGTCATCTACCAAATCGTTTTTAATTCCCACGAATTTGATACGATCGTTAAAACATGAAATATGTTTATTAAGAATCAAATGATTAATCAAAATTTTTTTTATCAAAGGACAAAGGTGCGAGAATATCGTGAGTTATATTTCATTTTCTCTATGTACCATTAATGGGACTAAACAGATATAAAATTATGAGCGCTATTTGCTATACAATTTAATATTACTTAGAAATCAGAGTATGCGATTTTTCGATTAGCAATAATGATCGCAAATTATAAACTAATGACTCGTAAAAATGTTGGCACTTGGTCTGTCGACGTGTGACTACGGCCGTGCGTAACGAAAGGGAAAACGTAAACTGTGCTAATTACATCGCGACTGCTGACACGTATAACCTAAAAAAGAATGTCAGGAGTAAAGCTTTACCGGGGATCAGCGGGAAACTGCATAAACTCGACGAGGCTATGATTTTTGGATTTTCTTTGTGTTCCTGATCGCCCGGGCTCTTGTAGACGATGTCTAGGAGTACGACAAAGTGGAGGATAAGCACGGAGAGGGGATAAAACCTGAGGAACAGAGTGAATGTGATCCCGTGGCAGGGCGAAGAGGCCCTCTAGTCACGGCACTGTGGCACCCGAGGAAATGTCACGGAAAGACGTAATTCTCGCGGCGGCAGTTGTGGCTCCCCTTTTTTTTCACGGATTTTCACGCACAGCCAACGGCCCTGATACCGAGGAAAACGTTCGTAACGAGTATCTTGCGCGTTCCGCGTTTTCAGGCCTGACCGAGCTGCCACTGCTTTAGAAACGACCGCGGGCCCTAAGTAGGTCAGGTGTCACAATATCTGGCCGCCCTGTTATGGAGCGTTTTTGCACCGAACGTTGCATAATTCGTCACGCGCGACTCCACCAAATATAACCGCGTAAAAACGACGAGCGGACGGACATAATGCGATGTAATCCGTGTTCATTGAACAATGCACTTGACTAACGCCTTCGAATGATCGACTGTGGCGCCAACTGGTGCTCTGATACCGCGCGCTTTAAATCATCTATTTTGGCGTTTTGCGTCAGATCCTTGTGATATCGTCTGCATTGCTGCAGTTATGAATATCCATAATAAGCAGGACAAGAATAAAGGCCAGGATATGTATTTTCAACTGTATGATTATTTCTAATAAATATCAATTGCTGCTCATAAAATATTTCCATTAAAAATTCTCATTAGTACATTAACTTTTTACAATCACTTATAAAAATATTTCTTGAAATTTATTTCTTTTGATTTGAATTAACATCTATCAATCTTAGTTGTTCTTTTGCTTGGCTTCATTCAATAGGGTGCGAGATATAACTAGTTTCTGAATTTCAGACGTTCCTTCATAGATCTGGAAGATTTTGGCATCTCTCATTAGCTTCTCCACAGGGTATTCAGAGTTGAATCCAGCACCACCGAATATCTGGAAGATTAGGATTATCATTGTATGTTATATTCTTCTAGTTTTTATTACTGTTTTTATAGTTATGCTTACCTGTACAGCATCAGATGCACACTTGTTGGCTACATCGGATGCATAACACTTTGCAGCACTTGCAGTCTGAGAACATGGTTTACCAGCATCGCTGGACCAGGATGCATGCATCCAGGCTAGTCTAGCTGTATGTACACCGATGGCCATGTCGGCTAACTTAAATGCTACTGCTTGATGATCCGAAATTAGTTTTCCAAAGGTTTTTCGTTCTAAAGAATACTTGGTGGCTTCATCCAAAGCTCTCTGAGCCAACCCAACCGCATTACAAGCGACCTTTTAGGAATATTAAAATTTGTTGATTATCAAGTGTACTTATATATAATTAATATATTAATCGTTCATCCAAAGACTCACTGGTGGTCTAGTTTTGTCAAAGGTTCCCATAGCGATTTTAAATCCAGCTCCTTCACCAATTAATACATTCTCTTCTGGTACTCGCACGTCTTCGAATGTAACCATACGCGTATCGGAAGCTCTTTGGCCCATATTTATTTCCTAAAAGAATTTGGTAATTTATTTTTTATATTTTGTTATACTGACCTATTAAAGAATGTGTTTGTTAAGTTTCTACCTTACGACCTGGGGTCACACCTTCAAACGCACGTTCTACAATAAATCCAGTGAAGGCTTTGCTAGCTGGAGCATTTGGATCTGGGTTTGTTCTTGCCAGAACAAAGTACCTGTGTGAGATTCTAATGATACTTATTTTTGTAATTAAAATTTATGTTTGGCTAAACTGAGACGTACCAATTAGCTACACCGCCGTTTGTAATCCACATTTTTGTACCATTGAGAATCCATTCTTTTCCTTTTTTTTCTGCTTTGGTCTTAATTGAAGCTACATCAGATCCAGCTCCTGGTTCCGTTACGCAATACGCCTATTTGTTTTTTCAATATAAATATTAAAAAGTAAATGAAGTAATTTACTTAGATATTTTTCATATCGTTTGAAGAACTTACAGCAACAATTGGTTCCTCTACGAGCCTTCCAAGGTATTTTTTCTGTTGTTCTTTATTTCCAGCCACGATAACAGGTGTTTGCTGCACACAAAAATATTTGTACATTTTGAATTTCAGTACTTAAGATACCTCAAAAAAATTAATTGAAATACCTACCCCAAGGTTAGTGCCTCCAATAGCTGTTGCAATACCTGTACACCCATATGCAAGTTCTTCTCCAACCAAACAGCCATCAAATACACTACATTCCAAACCTCCTATAATTATTAATAATAATATTATCAATAGTAAAACTTTAAATTTTTAGAGTTCCATATATATTTAATATATAAAAATAAGTAAGTTATCCTTACCGATATCTTGTGGAATATGGTTATTCATAAGACCAAGACTCCATGCTTTCTTAAGTATATCCCATGGATATTCTCCAGATTTATCATACTTGGCAGCATTAGGTATTATCTCTTCCTTTGTAAATTTTCTTGCCAAATCTTGCATCTCTTTCTGCGTATCTGATAATTCTGTAATAATACAATATAAACTGTTGAGTAACTAACAATTATCACAAAGATAACTACTTTTTATAAAACCATTACTGTGCTCTTCAAATTATTTCCAGCATGTCATAAAAACAAAAACAAGAAATAAACATAAAAATATACTAACCAAAATTGTATCCATTTGAGGCTGTTGCATTGCTACTAAATGATCTGATACAGGTCCTACGAGTTACTATGCTTGCTACCTAAAATAGTGCAAAGCAAGAAACATTGTTTAAAAATACCTTGGCTTTACATCAATTTGTCTTGAAAGAGGCCACAAACCTTTTTAAGCACTCCACTAAAGTACAAGTAGTTGCATAAATTATCTCACCTTACTAAACAGCATTGTGGCAAACTGATTGTTCCTCAAATAAATATATATGTTTATCTCTTCCTAGCCTTCTATAATCACTTCCAAAATAAGGCACCAGAACAGTCTAAGATACTAAAATTCCTAATTTTATATAATGTTCCTTAACTTAATTTTTTACAAAATAAATACGGATCACTGCTTCTGCCAACACTCGTAAACTTTCTGCACGTCGAAAACGACTTGCTTGTACTTAACCGAATGAGGTGTATCTCAGATCAAAGTCCAGGTTAACTGACGTGTATAATATAATATACGTTAGAAACTAGTCTATAGTCTCGTAAACTGTAGAATGCTACTATATGACTCCAAACTTAAATAAGATCGAATATAGACTCTAGATAAGAGTGGATCAAAGTGGATCCACTACTTATAGCTATATGAGGGTCTGGCTAGGCTGAACCGTTTGGACCGCAGTCCAATGTTCACAATTCTCGTGTTTATACATGTAGAAAAACAGCTTGTTAAGATCCTGATTAGTAGATAAGTAGTGACTATATCTACGAAGGATATCTAGTGTGTTTCTTTATTTTTATCTTTTCACCTGATCGAGATGGTAAATGATACAGCTATACTTTGCACCTTGTCAGAAATACCAGCAAAAGTCTAATCATGGACATTTCTGCTTTAAAATATTGTTGAATTGTGTTTCATTCTCTAATAGTCTGAAAATTCCATTCTGATGGCGCTGGTTTTGCCGGCTGTGTTTTCTCCGTGGACGAAATGTCGTTACTATTGCTTCATGGAGCCGAACAGGAATTTTCTCCAATTTTTTACCACAAAGTTGACTCTAATTTAGTCTGGTTCACTAATTCTTCTCACGTTTAGACTTGAGATTGTCATGTTTTTTTATTAACAATGAATGTCACTATTCATCCGCTGACAGCTAATCCTACAGCTGCATGGCGCGAATTGTCACAGCAGCAAAAAGTCATTAAAATCAATGCTAAGCCGCCCACCACTAAAGCACCAATTGATAAGGTAATTTCATTAATTAATTTCGACTCCTTAAACACCTATTTGGACTGTGTATAATATATTTGATTTTTTAATCATGCAATCTTCTACCACAGCTTCGTGTGGTTTGCATGAGTGATACTCATTCCCTTACACCATTTATAAAATTTGATATACCTGCTGGCGATATATTTATTCATGCTGGAGACTTCACTAAATGTGGTAGCCTGCATGAGGTTGTAGAATTTAATAATTGGATTGGTGAGTACGTATTTTGGTAAACTGTATAAGATATTACTGCAAAAGATAGAAAACTATCTCATTGAGTTAATTCTTACAGGCAATCTTCCGTACAAACATAAGATTGCGATTGCTGGTAATCATGAATTGAGCTTCGATCCAACATTTACTCATCCTTTCTCAGCTAATCCAAGCTCAGACCGGCACAAACATACTGGGACCAGTATTTTAGATAATATACCAACACTGGGAATGTCCAAAGATACACTCGCCGAGGCAATTCAAACTACCAACGTGAAGGATTACTTAACAAATTGTATCTATTTAGAAGATTCTGAAATTGTTTTGTATGGAATTAAGATTTATGGGACACCATGGTAAATACACTTCATTTCAAACGTTTATCCAACCCAAAAGTATTGATCATAATGATCATTTAAATACCTTAGGCAACCAGAGTTCTGTAAATGGGCGTTTAATGTGCCACGTGGAGAACCGTGTCTCTCTAAATGGGAAATGATCCCCTCCGACACAGATATTCTAGTAACCCATACACCTCCTGTTGGTCACGGTGATTTGTGCTGCAATGGTGTAAGAGCTGGATGCGTAGAATTATTATCCACTGTGCAAAACCGTGTCAAACCAAAGTACCATGTATTCGGACACGTACACGAAGGTATTTATTATTTGATTACAAATATGATAGCATAAAGACATGAAACACTGCATAAAATTCGAATGCATGTTTTAGGATATGGCATATCTTCAGATGGCAAAATCATATATATAAATGCCTCTACATGTGATTTGAACTACTTGCCAAGTAACCCACCAATTGTATTTGATATAACATTACCACCAGGTGTAAGTAAATCATAATTGACGAAAAGAATTGTTAACATCCAAGAGCGTAATGAAGAAGTGGTTGATAGTGTCATACTGATATTCTGATTACTTAATGTTTAAATCTGGTGATTAACTTTAAAGCAATGACAAAAAATACTTTTTCACTGACTCTAGTCAACAGGCAAATTACATAGATCTCTTCCACCATGCTATTAAATATAATTTTAGTACGATACCACAGTAGGGAATCTAGATAGAGAGTATAATTCAACAATTACGCTTCGTCATGTAGATTTGTATATTATTTATTTTTTTACTATACTTTTATATAGCATAGTCCTGTAATATATTAAATTATTAGAGTTCTCTGTAGTAACCTTGTGCATTCTTAGATATATGTAAAATATAATAATCAGCAATTCGTCATGACCAAGATAGCTTAAAATCTGGAGTGTCTAATTAAAGCAGACTAAACATGCCATAATCATTATTTATTTCAGACTTACATTAAGCAACGTCGCAAAAACCGTATACAATTATCATTATAGAATCGCCCTGTATGTCAATCAATGTGAAACTGTAGTAAAAGCTCACATCACACATTTTTCAATAAAATAGTTTAATAATACTTAGTACCTATGTGTTATAAGATTCTGATTATACTATCACAGACCTGCTATTATAGCAGGAAATTGAAAATAATTTGCATACAACATCCTTGGATATGAAGTGTCCAATAAATTAATATCATGTGATCAATATCTCATGTATCTCGACAACCTTCGAGACACCAGAAAACGACAATTTTATTTATTCGAATCTGAATACTCTTCAGTGATCCACTGATCGTCAGGTGATATCTCATCATCAAAAGAGTCTAATTAATTTGAAGTGGTCATATATATAATTATTTTCGTCTGGTTCAGCCTTGATAGCCATCAATAAGCCTGTAACTTAATCAGCCCCATCATACTGGTGTCAGAATTACAAACAATTAATATGCAATGAAAATAAATATCATTCGATAATAAAGTGTTTCATTGAAGGTTTCATTCTAACATGAGGCACGTTTCGCGGAAGTTTCAGAAAATTTATTTTTCATCGACGTACGACAGTGTATATCGTGTATAACGTCCAGGATTTGTGACTTAGAGTACGTAGCATTAGTCGGGAGTAGTAATAAGAATAATTAATAATATTAATAGCAATTTGTTAATTGTGTTAATAATAATATAACATAAATTGTAATAACATTATGATACAATCTTTAAGTATTCGAGTATTGGATTATTATGCTCGACTTCTTTCATTCTTAATTGCTAAACTGATTGCAAAGCAGTCGCACAGTATCGATCGATTCTGGGACTTTCGGGAAAATTTGTTTTTCTGTATAAAAATGCCATGAGGATATATAACCTCTATGAAATACACTCAGTTGTTTGTCTGCCGATAAGCGTACGAAAACGGAAAAAACATTTTTCACTTACAATACGCCTGCGCACAATGCAATTCCTTTGTTTCGACGTTTGGTCAGCCCGTACGCGAAAATGGAAATTAAAGTGAAAAAAAAAGACCAAAATGGACAGTGCATTAATCGCTTGAGATCCATCAATTATATCGATAATCGTTCTCACTTGATAAATTATTATCCTAATCGTTAAGCCGTCTAATGCAGTGTTTATATCGGCGTACGGTCGTTATGTTATCGGATGTGGTCACGTACCACATCCGGTATACAAAGCTTACAAAATAAATAGATAGTTCTCTGTGCCGACGAATGATGAGGGGTCCATAAGAAAGATCAGAACCTCTCGCGAAATCAGAATGGTGTTATAATAGCAGCGGCTTCTCCTCTGCTCGTAGGCAGTGAGGCGCACTCGTGCCACTTATTTAACGTTGGATCATAACACTCGACCGTAGATATTGTTATCTGCGTACGATAAAAATTGATTTCCTGAGATTGATCGCCGCCTATTACGTAGAGGCGACCGTCGGCAGCAGCTACTGCTGGATAAGAACGTCCCATTTTCATTGGAGCGACTTTACTCCATTTGTTCTGCGAATAGATTTATGATTTACAGTTAAAATTATTTGATGGGCATTAATTAACGAATGGTAAAAGAAAGCTCAGCTTATTATTGGGGGTAATGTATTACCTTATCAAAGGAATACCTCTCCACGGAGGTCAAGACCTCCTGATTTTTATTCATACCGCCAACTACGTAAATATATCCATCCAAAATCGTTATTCCCATTTGCGAACGTGGCGTCAGCATTGGTGCTAAGTAACTCCATTCTCTGGTTACAGGATTGTAGCTCATCACATCCTGTCTGTGTCTACTGTTATGCGTGCAGCCACCCACCACGTAAATTAAACCTGATCACATAAAGAATGTTGTTCATTGTCTCTCTGTTATGTTATACAGGTTATACAGTTGTGATATTATATACCTTCATAAGCAACGACGCCCATGCTGAATCGCGGTTCAGGTAACTCGCCATCTAATGTCCAAGAGTTTGTGATTGGGTCATACGTTTCAATGGATCCACCAATGTCTTCGCCGACCCAACCACCAAATGCGTATAAACTGTCGTCCAGTGCGCATAGGCCAAATTCACAACGTGGCTCTACCATACAGGCTATAGGAGTCCATACGTTTTCACGTGGGTCATAACACTCCCCATTTGCTATTATACAGGATTCCAATTCACCACCTACGACGTAGACTTTACCGTCCAATAAAGCTACGCCAGGGAGTACTCGGCCAATTCCTATGGGAGCAACTTCGCTCCATTCGCTATGAGAAGTTCGCGAAACTAATTATGGATACTTTTGTAGTTTGTTTTCATTTAAGAGAATACTCACCCAGTGAAGGTATCGTACTTCTCGATGGATTCGTAAGTACTCTCCGCAGCTCTGGCCCAACTGTCTGCAGAGTGTTCGCGTTTTGAACCTCCGATGACTAGGATGTTTTTCTTCGCGCACAATCGTGGCTGTGAGTGCAATGGCACCAGGCATCCCTTGTTCGATACGAGATCCTTTTGAATGGATCTTAGGGCTACTATTAGACTGGCATCCTTACAGTCAAGGATTACTCGCTCTAGTCGAGATACTGAACAGAAACGAAGTCGCACGTGACCCAACACTTCGAATACGTAGCATCGCCTCGATGGAATATCATGAACTATCCAGTCGTAAGCTGCTTGGAAGACCTGGAATAATTATTGAATGGATTATGACGTTGACTGGTTTTACTTATTCAAATTTTGTTTTCTTACCTGAAATTCGGTGTCGACGTGTATATATTCACTAGCAACAAGACGAACAAGAAGTTCTTTTGGTAAATCCAAAAATTCCTCTTCCCGTGATACTAGAGGGAAATTGACTTCTATGAAGCGCAGGGCAGTCTCTGAAAGATCCACTCTATTGTGCGCTTCTGCAAATCTATAAGAAATGTAGTAATTAGTACATTGAAGCGACCTATGTATTAAGTATAATTACCTATAAATTCCAAGGGCATTAGAGTAGTGCAATTGCTGTTGCAAGTAATCAATACATCCTGCAACAACTTCATCCAACTCGAGCATATCTGCGGCAGCAAAAAGTTCCTGAACATTGTCTTGAGTGATATCCACATTACCAGTATAAATAAAATCAACTAGTCTTGATAAAATATCCGCTGAAACTGAACGAATTTCCACAGACTCCTGCTGTTCCTCGACCAATCCCCCAGTGAACATTGCATTGAAGTAAGCACTACCAGCAGCAAGAACAGATCTGTGCGCTCGAATAATGCTGCCACCTGCCACTAATCCTACATCGCTAAACTGATTTTTCAGTCTCTGTGCATTCAGGTTTTTAAGAACCTTTGGCGCATATTGCCCCACTGCATAAACCATACTAGACTCTGTGTTTTGGCGTACAGGCTGAGTTGCAAAGCCCATTCCGCTCTTAGAATTGTTATCGCTCTTTGCCGGGGGCACAGTACCATCAGCCATGAAACCATCGAGTTGTCCTTTATCCACTGCACCTACAATATAACACAAACTCTAAAACACCGTACTCTAATGTACTATATTTAATGCTGCAACGAACTGATTGTAAGTAAAAAAAATACTGCGAGTATCTACTGAAAGAAAATGTGACAGAACCATAACAACATATTCTGACCATTCTGCTAAATTCAATAATCTCCATTAATAAATTGACTGGGCCTTTTCGTGTTAAATGGATGTAGTCTACTTACGGCATATACGTGAAAGCACTTTATAGACACTGTGAAAGGACTTTGCGCTATTTTTCCCCTTCAGACGCATAGCTATCACCGCATTTTCAGCTAGCTTATATGATTACGTCGTCGGCGACGACTTCGACGTCACTTCTGAATCGGAGTACGATGGACGTCAGGAATTATTTATGAAAATACAACACCAACGCGATCCTGGTTAGCACAGTAACTCCTTTACTTTCACCTAATACAGAATCGCACGTTACACGTTAACACTAAGGCAAACCTTTCCGTAGAAAAAGGTAGCCGCTACGCGCAACAAGATTATCACTAATCACCCTAACGATCATTGATTAATTTAACTGACATTTCATTACTGACTTCTTAACGGATTTACCCTCCCTTACACTCCTTCTACTTTACACCTACACCCTCTCAGCCATTCTGTCTTCTCGATAATTCGACTGATCTACCAGAGAGGAGTAGGGAGATTGCCAGTAGGCCGATTTTCTTGAACCCATTTTTATTATGGTGTCGAGGCGCCACCTGGACGAAGAAATCTCGAACCATTCCCACGTTTTTGATTGGTCGATTCTATCTGACAATACCTTAAGCAAACCTCAAACGTGGGTAAACGGGAAATATATGATTCCCGAACTTTATACCAGACATGAGTAGAGAGATGCATAACGCTCTTACACACTGAAATTCAGTTCCTCACAGTATAAACAGAGATGAGTAGGGAGATGCACAACGTTACGGTTTTATGCGATGCCAAAAACATGGTGCTAAGTCGTAGCGGCGAGTTCGGGATTAGGATTTTGTGATCATCGCCTCCGTCGACAATGCATGTCCCGTCATAGCCGAGCTTAACGTGATCACAAACGTACAGCTTGGCGGGCAGAGGTTCTCCGGAACTTACCGCTGGTTCCCAGAGCAACCCTTAGAACGAGGCCGCTCATCAGATATTGCCAAAATATTTTTTTTGTTGTAATCTTCAATTCGAGTGCACAGTGTAAGCTTGACAAGATTTACTAAGACAAAAACCAGCACCTCATGCCTACCTGCGTTAAGAAGTGCAGCGGTGCGATGCTAGCTTCCAGCATTATTTAACAATAGTTTCAAGCCGAACTATGGTCCCAACATTGAGTACTAGAGAGAACTATCCCGGAACTACTTGAAACACAATCTGAAAACACACTGAAAGCCAGCTCCTTATGTATACCTGCACTGAAGCGTATGGTGCGACTAGTATCCTTAATAGGTATCTATCGATGTTACGTAGCAGA
The DNA here is from genome assembly GCF_000341935.2 of Cephus cinctus. Taxonomy (NCBI): domain Eukaryota; kingdom Metazoa; phylum Arthropoda; class Insecta; order Hymenoptera; family Cephidae; genus Cephus; species Cephus cinctus. The sequence continues at coordinate 246,693 of NW_014333261.1, read as the reverse complement.
ACTATTGTTAAAACCTATAAGGAACTATAGAACTCCTCGAGAACTATTGAGAAAGCCGATTGTTGAATCATTTTTAAGAGATTTAAAAAAAATGCGGTGCTGGAGCTTACACCCGCGTAGCACCTCAATTTTGGAACAATGTTTCATCAATAAGCTTTTCCAATAGTTCTTGAGGAGTTCTATAGTTCCTGATAGGTTTTAACAATAGTTCTGCTACGTAATATTTCAAAAATTGAGGTGGTACACGGGTGTGGAGCTCCAGCACCGTACTTTTTTCAAAATCTCGTAACATCGTTAAAATACCTATTAAGGATACTAGTCGCACCATATGCTTCAGTGCAGGTATGCATAAGGACCTGGCTTTCAGTGTTATTTTCAGGTTGTGTTTCAAACAGTTCCGGAATAATTCTCTTTCGTACTGAATGTTGGACCATAGTTCCGCCTGGAACTATTGTTAAATAATGCTGAAAGCTAGCACCGCATCGCTGCACTTCTTAACGCAGGCAGGCATGAGGTGCTGGCCTTTCTCTTAGCAAATCTTGTCAAGCTTACACTGTGCACTCGAATTTAAGATTACAAAAAAAAATATTTTGGCAATATCTGATGAGCGGCCTCGTTCTAAGGGTTGCTCTGGGAATCAGCGGTAAGTTGCGGAGAACCTCTGCCCGCCAAGCTGTACGTTTGTGATCACGTTAAGCACGGCTACGACGGGACATGCATTGTCGACGGAGGCGACGATCACAAAATCCTAATCCCGGACTCGCCGCTACGATTTAACACCATGTTTTTGGCATCGCATAAAACCGTAGTGTTGTGCATCTCCCTACTCATCTCTGTTTATACTGTGAGGAATTGAATTTCAGTGTGTGAGCAACTGTAAGAAATTATTGAGTTATCGAAATATAGTGCGCTTATAATTTATATTTGTAACATCTAGTTTTCAGGTAAGTGATATAAATAACTGCACAGACAGTTAGTATATGAATAGTGTTGTTTAATTTAAGTTTATGTTGTTTGCAGAAACTTCCTTATGGTTCGAGCTTGTTGTGTTTTGGGATGCCCTTCCCGGGGTAATATTCCGATTTATCAGTTTCCGAAAAATCCTGCTATCGGCATTTTAAAGACAGTGATTACATTCTGGGACATCGCTTGCGTAAACTTAAAGAAAATGTCGTACCATCATTAAATTTACCTGCTGTCTATACTTCCAGTGAAGAAGCTGATAAGGTATTCACTTTTGTTACTTTTCATATGTATAATGTTCTCTTAGGTATTTCAAACGAAGAATCATACTATAACATGTGCTTCATATTGTGCAGGAAAATGTTATGTCTGTAAACTCTTCCGATCACATTGAAGCAGACCTTAATGTGCAGGAAAATGTGATGTCGGTAAACCAGTTTATACCATAGTGAGTGAATGGCATACGCGCATGGCAGCCCATGGTATAGGCTTTGATAACCGGTCAGTGTTTAGTCAGTATTAGTCTCGAGATCAAGAGTCGATTATTATTTACTTAATTTTTTTGTATTAATGAACTATGCTTATTGGATCTATTAATTAACTTAGAATGTATCAAATACATGATTATGTTATACTTTATACATTTTATTATATTATGACATCGTGTCTTTGTATTTGGCAATACCATATACAAAAATCAGATAAGGACAACATATATTATAATATGGGAAACAACAATTTATTAGTATAATGCACTTTCATAGAAATATATATATATATATAAACACACACAGCCAGAGATCTACTCTGGCGAATAAACGTATAAAATTTTTATATAAAGTGTGAGGTTAAATTACAAAAAAAAATTAATTCCATATAAAAATATACTATCTATATATATTTGTTCATTGGAATGGAATTTGCGAGATAAAAATTGATCCCGCGATTCACAGGCTGTTTTTTGGTCTCAAGAATTTATCTGAGTTTTATGTTAGTGTGGAATAATGTAAAATATAAAGCAATGCAAGTGATATTAATGTTAATTATAATTATCAATTTGATGTGTATTAAACTGTGTTAAATTAATTGACTATATATGCGCATTTAAATTTACATTATTATTATTATCACTTTCTTGACATCTGCTTGAGTTAGTGAAAAACAAATGAGTATGAAAACAGTTAAAACATTGGATGCTTGCACAACTCCCGATTTTAATCTCTATTTTTATGCGAATGAAGGCAAATTAATAAAATGTACTTCTGTCATGGCTGTCATTAAAGTGATAAATCATAAAATTTGAAAAATAATTGGTACATGAATTATAGTGAAATTTACAGCTTATTTTGAACCATGTGTAGTAAGAGATTACACAGGATGACAAAAGTTAAGTGATAAGGCAAAATATGCAAATAATAACTCCACTTTAACCACACACATAACAAACTTTATAAGGATAATTAAAAAAAACAATGATCAAAAAATTATAACTAAACAACATTATTTCTTAATAACTATCAAATTAAAGCTTACTCAAGCTGTGTGGTGGTATTCCCAAGTAGTTGTTTGCAATCTGATTAACATATTTATGCGCTTCATCATAATGAGGATTTGTCTCTTCAGCTACTCTTTCAAGCCACGCAGTGAGCTGTGGTCTACCTTCACGAGGATCAAAGCCTGCCATTCCTAAAATTGCAAAAACAGTACTGAAGATATCTCATCATATTATAATATGGTCAAGAATGTAAGACGTACTTGGTTGTTCAACCTCACAGGCACCTACAATATCAGCAATACTTATCTTGTCACCTGTGAGGAATAGTTTGTTTTTCAACCAAATATTTTCAAGTTGATCTAGACATTCAATCATATGTCCCTCACACTTTGTAACATTTTCTGGTCTTGCAGGCTTCCCTTTGATCATTGGTATCAAAAACTATAAAGTAATACAAAGTCAACTCCCTGCACCGCTTAATAATTCAGATATCTCCAATAATAGTTATACAAACCTTTACTAAGAAATATGTTGCGCAATGCAATCTAGTATTATTATGCTGCCATTCAAGGTACTCATCAACCCTTGCTTGATTTTTGGATGATATGGGATACCAGTGATCATCTACCTTGAATTCCCGACAAAGATATCGCAGAATTGCCACGCTAAAACACAAACAACATACGATTGATTATATTTTACATTGAATATATTTACCAAACAGCAAGTTACTTATACCTTTCTATCAGTTTAAATCCATTATGCTCAAGAGCTGGAACCTTTTGAAATGGATTGATCTCTTCATATTTTGGCATAAAGTGTTCACCCTTTTTTAAAACTACTTTATGTTCCTCGAAAGGGATTTTACATTGTTTGAGGAATATATAGAGGACCCTGGAAGGTTGTGACATCAAGTCATAATACAGTTTTAAACCCATACTTCTTAGCTAGAGTCTGTAAGAATATTATAATGCTATTTCTATTAATTGGCACAAGTGCTGGAAACTGTGAACATGATAAGGGTCCAAAGTTCTCATTTATTATATAATTTGTTACAAAGGTTTATTAATTATCCAATAACACAAAGCCAAAACGGGATAGCTTGAACACACCTACTAATATATATACATATTTATTCTGAAGGTTTGCATTGAGGCATCTACTTCAAGTTTATGATTTGGACTATGAAGTAAATGTCAGTTTTATGTTTATTTTATCTTTACAAGTGCTGTGAATTCATCTTCTGTGATATTAATGGATAAAATCTTCAAATAGTTTTTTGGTGGTTCACGCAATAATTAGCGATTTACAGACTTCAAGTTAATCTTCAGTAAAAATTATTAGGAAGCCAGTTTGAAAAAAATATATATATAAGAACCTTAAAATATATATGGAACAATTAAATTGTGTACTATAGGAATACGTGGCACACAGAAGCAAAGATGCACTCTCCGCTTTCGGCTTATTTTCGAACCAACCTATACTGCTCCGCAGCACGTATTACTCATCTCTGGTATTACTACGAATTTTTTTTTTTGAGGAATCTACGCACCATCGAATTTTTGAATTAGTAAATTCGTGACCACCAAAAAATTCTGTATCGATTAAGCCCATTTTGAACCCACATAATCGAAAAAATAAAATTCGAACGGCTAACTGCACAGCGAAATATGTTTTTGATTCTATAAAAAAAAAACGGCTCACCGCCAATTTTTGTAATTAAATCACCAAAAACCACCAAAATAATAAAAAAACAAAGTTCAACAGATCAAAGTCGCGCGGCGCCTTCGACAGGTAGAAATCGGTCTACTGGCAATCCCCTTACTCATTCTGGATCTACCACCTGCATACAATAGTCCATCGTCTTTACGGTTTGCCAACCATCAAATGCTAAAATCATGATTTATGCAAGATCGAAGATTTAACATTTCTATAAATATTTTATATGTTTATTATTTGATTGTAATTATATTTCAAGTCATTCATCATTATATTGCGTCTTCACAAATGATTATCATTTCGATATAATATGATTTCTATAACGGTTCATGATTCATCGCATGGTTCCGCTGCTATTTTTCTATTGGTTGAGACATAAACACGCCCGCCTATCTTTATGCGCGATTACCTATTCGAACCAATGCCTTCAGTCTGCGAGAGACTCGCGGTTGGGTTGGTGTTTTGCGTCTAGCGTGTAATTCGCGTTTCTTCGTAATTCACTTTATGGTTTAACTTCTCGTAGTTAGAAGGTTATTTTTATTTCTAAATTTCAGAAAGTGTGTTTGCGCATTGTCGCGTATATTTATTATACACGCGTAAAGTATTGTGAATATGACAAACATATCCAAGGGCAAAAGATCGTCCGCGAAATTAAAAGTATTGCAACATCTGCTTGCTTAGATTTATTGCTCTGTCATTTTATTGTTGTTATTTAATGTTTTTATATTTTCAGAGTATGGGCGACCACGATGCTTTTTTGAGTAGAATTAGCAAGACACTTTATTATTCTAAATTACCAATGACCGATTGCCTCAGTTTACCAGTAACTGGTTAGTAGAAGATATCCTGTAAAGTTTTAAACGAATTTTGTAAATGTTGAATTACGCTCAATTTCTTTGTAGAATTAGCTGCGGAATTGTTTACTGAAGCAAAGAATGGACGCACGCTGGAACGCCTCGATGTTGAAGAAGCGAGCCGTGTCTCTCGAAATGCATGTGTCTCACCATGTTCTTTGGTTCTTGCTCTGTTGTATCTGGAACGTTTGAAGGATTGTAACCCTGAGTACCTTAACAAAGTGGCACCATCTGAACTATTTCTGGTTTCCTTGGTAACAGTCTCATAAGTTACTATAAAAAAGTCTCTTTAATTATTGTCTGAACAAAAATTATGTTCATTGACAGATGGTAGCCAGCAAGTTTTTGCATGATGATGGAGAGGAGGATGAGGTATTTAATAATGAATGGGCACGCTCTGGAGACCTGACTGTACCACAGATTAATAGATTGGAAAAGGAATTCCTCAATGCCATTGTAAATATCATAATTTCAATTACTCACTATCATTTTATTATTTATTAATATTAATCGTTTGTTGCATAGGATTGGGCAGTCTTTATTGCTGATCACGATTTTTGGGAACGTCTACAAAAACTAGAAAAAGATGTGGCGTATAAAGAAGCTCGTAAAAGAGGTTGGTTCTCTTACACAGAGCTTACTCGCTTAATGGATTCAGCTTGTCTTGCAACGGTCATCCATACCCTGGTCAGTGTGTCTTCGGTCTGTTTGGCAACCTACGCAGCAGGAGTAGTTACACTGTTTGGTTCGGCTTTGGTGGCAAGTCACCTACCTGGCACCATTTTACTTGCTCCTGGTCAAAGTGTCGTGCAGTCTGAGCTAGTGGAAAACAACCAGATCGTCACTCCAGAAAACAAGATGACAACTGATAAAGCTGAGACGAACGTAACAGATTTATTCCCCTGCACAGAAATTCATAATCCTTGTAGTGATTTGGAGAGAGTTAACAGAACCGAAAACGTCGGATGGGAGTGGTGGTTAAGTTCAATAATGACCTGGCTCCCAGAATACTCAGCCCTTCAAAACGACATAGACTTTGATGGACAGGAATTATCAGATGTAACCAGTGCCTTTATGGAACAATCCCCATATAAGGATGATAACCCTGTTGAAAATGCTGTAGATCTGATTATCGACTGGAAAGAGACCCTTGGTTTAGAGTTGAGTTACCCTTCAAAGGACTGGAGGTATTATGCAAATTACGTAACAAAAATTTCTCTCGGACATAGTCACTGATCCCCAGTGCACGCATTGTGCATCTAGCATAACGCTTTCACAATCCTACATTGATAATATTAAGAATACATTCATTCATACATGAAAATATATTTTTTGTACCGAGCGCTATGAAAAGCAACGGAATAATTTTTCCAATAAAAGCGAGTCTACTACTTAAACATGTGGATACATAATTCAAGAGTACCCGAGAATGATTTAAGTCAAGCTGGATATTCAGTAAGTATACAAGTATCGACGCTAAAATAACAGTTTAATATCGGAAGCCTATATACATACATACATCGAGAAGATACATCTATACACATATTTACGGCGACATTTAATTGCTTTAGTTTAATTTCAAGTGTTGAAATTTTTTCTCACAAGGTAGATGATCGGCCCATCTTGATTTTACAAAGATATAATTGTATTACTGTCTTATTTCTTGTCCTCAGAATCGTGTGAGTCCTTATCTTTGTCCTTACTATCCTGGTGAAGAATAAGTAGTGGTGTCATACCTAGTAAACAGCCAAGAGTTACACCCAGTACTCGGCCCTGTAAAATGATATTACAATAATTAGCAAAAAGATTTATTCTCCAGAAAGAAAAGAGTATGTAGCAATAAAATTTTACCAAATTGGCAGCACGTCTCGACTTTGGCAGGTCCAATTGTATAGGTGTCAATTTTGGTGGCTGAAATCCAATCTTCTGAGCGAGCATTTCAACGTAGAAAGCAGATCCGATACCCAGGATATCAGAAATTGTATTACCAAAAGCTGCTGCTGCCATTGTGGATAGTGTTATAAAGGCTCCCAAACTTGATTCGATTTGATCACCCTGTAAATAATTTGTAGGTTGAAAACCTTTATGAGATACTTTATATAAATATATTATTATATAAATACCTACGGCAATGATCATGATGGAATTGTCGAGGAAGCCAAAACCAACGAATGGAATTGCATTTGCTAGTGATACTACAAGACAAAAATCGACAACATTAAATACATGGAAATTTTTTAACTATGATGATCGTGTATTCACCTCGTATCAAGTCACTGCGTGTTGGTTGTGGAACTGTTTCAACTGTAAAATAAGAGACACTGTAATATTTTGCAAGTATCCACGAAAATTAAACGTGGAATTACTATAATCTTCATGCTCGTTAATGATTTACAGTTGTATCAGTGATAAAAAATCAAGTCTTGTGTCTCTGATCATTCCGGATAAGACTGAATACTTGTAATCTACCATTTTAAGGCTTAATATAAGATCTTGTTTAGAGAAACCTAAAAGTGATCTGTCTACAAGTACTAAGATTAGAAAATACATCAGAACATAAACTAGAATAATAAAATTAGAATATCTAAAAATGCATTTTCAGTGTCATCGGCATTGCATGAATCCTTTGGAGTCATTAACGTGCATTCAAAGCTTTACCATTCTATTATATAACTCTATTTGAAAAAAAAGTAAATGAAAGTTAGAGAACTTACATATTGTATCATCCGTGACATAGAGGCAAAGCAGAGGAATATAAAATAGACTTATGTATATAGATTATCAAGAATCGCATACAGAAACAATTAAAAGTACCCAAGAGCCAAGGGCAAAGATAAATAAGAGTGAGAAAAGATGAAGCGGCGGAGATTCAATTTAATTTTTCTAATGATACATTTCCAGATCTTCCTATTTATGTATAAGGTAATGGAAAATTCTGATTTGGCTCCAAGGCTCTTGGCAGCTCGTACCGTACTTGCGAAGAAGCCAATCGTCCGGAACGGCGCAATAGCTTCCTGTAGGATCCACATCTCCAAGGGATGGTACTCTGGCTGGTCGGCCAAATTTACTCCGCCATCGAAACGCCGCTAAGTGACCTGTGCGAATAATATTATGAAGAAACAGAATACCATTCACTTAATATTATTTATTAATTCATTTAAGGTGGAACTTTCCATTTAATGAATCTCAACCATTTTAATATCGCGTGTCTATAGATATATACATATTTATAAAGCTGAAAACCGAATAAAACATTCTTTCAGCTTTAACTTCTATAAAAACGAATTGATTTTCATGATTTTCGTTTTACATACTCGGGAGGAAATTCTAATACGTTGTAGTAACACGCAAACGTTTTAATATCGCCACTGAAAAAAAGTTAAAACCGATATTATGCTGTCTGTCCATTTATTCGCGATAGACTTCGAAATTACTCAAAGAATTATAATGGCATTTTTTACAATATAATTCAGCATTCTTGCTATCCATATTTCATCACATGACATTTAGAAGTGGAGTAATAAACAAAATTAAATGTCGAAAACATGTCACATTCGTATTACGCTTAATTGGATCTTTTATTAGTCTTTGATAATGAGTTTCGTGTAGATGTAAAGATACTCCACATGTATCCGGGCGAAGGCGAGATTAAACGGTTAATCATTTATATAAATTGTTTTAAAAAGATATACTAATAATTACACAAGAACCCATCACTGAGTACTTCTACAGATTACTTCGCTTATAAAATTTATATAGTAAGAGAATAATTCTTCCTATTTCTTTTCAGTTCTCATTCAACTTCCCTAAAACAAATTCATATATTTTGAAGGATAATAAAAGAAGCTCTGACACTTGATGTAAGTATGTCTACAATATGAAGTTTTAAATAAAATGAACACAAAAAACAATGTGACAGGATTCAACGTTACCTTCATACTCCGTTTTGGTCTGCTGTGACTGGCATTCCTGCAATGCTAATATGAGTACTTCGCGTTCCTGGGTGGTAAGTCTAATCGCAAGTTCCTTGGCCCCCTGCTTAGACAAAATGCCAGCACTTCCAGAGTCTTTGGCAGAAGACATCGTTACATTCGTGGAAATGTATCTTCTGCAGTGTTCCTGACCGTGAAAATAAATCTTCTGTGTGGTGCCATACTCCAGGTACGGCTTGGAGCATTTTTGCTGGTAGAAACGCAACAGTTTCCTTCCGGCAAGTCGAAGATGTGAACGTACTGCTGGTACGTTCAGGTAAAAAGTGGACACCGACATTGAGCACAACTTCGTCGGTTGAGTTTCTGACAGGTACTCACGACCGGGCAGCACCAGCTTAGTGTTCTGTCTTTGTATGTGTATACATGTGTATATATAGTTATATACGGCTATTAACACTATTGCGTCCGCTGAATTTGGTTCATCGGGAATCAAATAACCAACATCATTTTCAGGTGGTGCAATAGTTTGAATTAATCGTGTACGTATATACGTATTTATTTATTCAGGATCGTATGCATTCTCTAGCGAGACTAACCAATCGGATACCGGTATTTCCTGAATATATCCGGAAATTTTTGGAATACGGGCATCTGATTGGCTAATTTTTGTAGATAACTCTTAGTTAACTTTAGTCAGATCGACCGCTACATACCTTAATTATTAGGAATATGATGTCACTGTAGCTTAAGGTGATAACGTCATGGGCTAACGATCGTAGTGCCATAAGGTGAGAATTTAAGGAAACATAAATTCTATGTATCAACCTTTATTGCATTTACGCAACTTGTTGCGCACAATCCGGAAGCGTCCGAAGCGCTATCTCGTGACGATTTCTAGTAATATCGAAGAAGTAATCCTAACAGAGAGTGAGGTTAGGTTCTTTTTTTCCGGTTTGCGAACCTGCGTAAGTTGCCTCCACGAATTGTGCACATTGTTATCCATAAGCATCGGGCAAACGGGAAATAGTTTATGTGAATATAGACTGTAGGTTTTATTGAATAAATAAGGATTATATCCCTGTACCAGAAATTCTTGATCCTGAGGATTATTTAAGAAAGTTTACCGAAATAACCTCAGGCTTCGTCGTGATACTGTTTACTACGGTGTCATGCGTCGACTGTCTTCTTTGAAAAGCTTTTCGTTTAATAATTTGGAATATTCAAGACATATTATAATAGAATAAGTTTCTTTCTGCTTTTATTTTGTTTCCCTTTCGTCTTGTGTGCTCGTGAAGTCTTTGTCCGGTGTTAAACAAACTCCGGTCTTTATAACTCTGATCATCTCTGTCATATTTTTCATTACAAAACAACTTGTGTTTCAGTCACCAGCCAAGATGGTGAAGATTATGAAGTCGGGGAAAGTCGTGCTGGTCCTCAGTGGCCGGTACGCAGGACGCAAAGCTATCGTCATAAAAAACTTTGACGATGGTACGTCTGAGAAACAATACGGACATGCACTGGTTGCTGGGATTGACCGCTACCCACGTAAGGTGCACAAACGCATGGGAAAGGGCAAACTGCACAAACGTTCGAAGATCAAGCCCTTTGTCAAAGTGAGTTAATTAATTCGGTATACTCTGTAACTGGCTTTTTCATTCTGTTCATTTTTATTCGTTGATCTTATAGGTCTTGAACTACAATCACCTCATGCCCACCCGATACACTGTTGACCTACCCTGGGATAAGGTACAACCAAAAGACCTTAAAGACCCTATGAAGAGGAAGAAGGTTCGATTCCAGACCCGCGTCAAGTTTGAGGAAAGGTAATATCTTTGTTTGGTAAACATATTTGTGTTATGATTTTTAAAAAACAGAAATGGTAGCAGTTTTCTTTCTAATATTTCAGGTACAAATCGGGCAAGAACAAATGGTTCTTCCAGAAGTTGCGATTCTAAATGCTTTTAAATAAAGATCTCTAAAATCAGGTAAACTGTATTATTTGTACTTCCAATCTCACCATACATCCATACTCCTTTCTTTTTTTTAATGTAACTCAGATATTATGTACAGACAGGAATATAATGAATATAATATTTTGAGTCTGCGTGTGTGTGAAAGAAAATATGTTATCATTTATTTTGATCACACATTTCTTTTGATTGTGTTACAAATGAGTTATAACTAGCCTTACAACTGATCTCAAAGCTTAATATTAGCAGTACATTAATTGTTTAAATACATAAAGTAGCAAATTACTCAAGCTTGCACACAATCGTGATATATAATTTACAGTAGAATACCTTTAATCCCTTTGTGCTACTTTAAAGTATTTTATGAATTATTTTCTGAGTTTCTTGACACGTTCATCCAACGCTATTATGTTATTCTTAATGATCTCCAAGTTCTCTGCAAAACTTTCTTGAACTCCTTTCAAGAGCGATTTGTTACTATCCAAGCCGTCAGATATTCGTGATTGCAATTCTTCTAGTTGGGTTAATGACTTGGCAAACTGGGCAGCTGTAAATGCATAAATTTCTCGTAGTACGTCATTCTTTAGTAAAAGATATCTTAGGTTTTTATAGACATTTACCAACCTTGCGCGTGAACATTACTCAGAGTCAGCATACGACTTACAATTTGTGGTAAAATTTCAGAAGCTGCTTGGGTTTTGTTTACTACTTTGTAAATCTCTGAAATTTTTTGTTCCCTTTCGGTGTCCTGAAGCGTAGCAGCTCGTTTTTCTGCAATAGTATCCATTGTATGGACTAGGGCAGCTAATCTCCGTTCTACAGCATCTAATTGACTGATATCCAATAGAGAAGCTTTTGCACTTAGTTGCTGTACCGATTCCATTACACCTTGACTCTTGATCGTCTGTATAAATATTCGTATTTTAATGGCAATAATACCAAATTCTTAGTTTATATAAATGCTTACCTGAGCGAGTCTTGCAAGTTTATCATCATTAATTCCTATGACGTTTTCCAACCGTCCTAGTCTCTGCTCAAGATGAGAGAGTCGTGCTACTTCCTGAAATCTTGCTTTCTCAGGAAGATAACGCATTTGATACTTAAGTACGTTTAATTCTCCTACTTCGCCTTTGGAAGATTGATCTTTTGGTTTATCCTCATCATCAATGGCACCAGTATCCTTAAACTGTTCAATTTGAGAAACCAGTTGTCTGAAAAGTACATATACTTGTGAAGCAGAGTATTATTTTAAATTAATGTAATATGAAAGTATGAGATTATAATACTTGAGACGTGTCCCCTGAGGATCCACTAGTGCAGTTACGAGATCAGATCCAAAATGCTCTTCCAACTTAAGATTATCCAATTGCTTATTTATTTGCTCAACCTTGGAAATAACCTGACCAGCAGATTCAGATTGTTCATCATCCTTAGCCATTTCCTAATTCATAACAAAAAAAATATTAACAGATGGAAATTATGCATTAGAAAATATCAAATGCATACCTTAAGTTTATTTGCCTCTGCTATCAATTCTTGAATTTCACATTGTAAGCGATGGTATTTTTGTAATAGTGTTTCCTTTTCATTTTCACCACGAAGTTCCCATTCAACAAACCTAGAATCATTACTTAATGATGCATAATTTGTTTTGGTAAAAAAAAGAAAATTGAATAATATTCTATTGCTCTTACACCGAATTATAACCTGTTCTAGGTTTTCTAGATATTCTATCAGAAAAATCAACTCCAGCACCTACAAGATTTTTGCTCTTAAACTTATTAAAAGCTTCTGTAGCACTAATATGCAGTCGCTCAATGGAATCAGTTTCATCCTGAAAGGAAAAAATATTCATAAAATACAATATAGCACATATCATTAATACAGTACGTACCTCAGAATAAACTTCAAACTGCTGTGATTCTGGTAGATCAGTAGTTTCATAAACATCAACTTGATCGTAAGCCTGTAAATGGAAGATTACAATAACAGGAAGCTAAATCCAAATTAGTGCATATATGTGGTGCAGGTTGATGAGTCAATACTTCAATTAGGGTTTGTCATAACAGTACATCTTTCAACTACCATGAGTTCAAGTACTACTTACAATGCCAGGAAGATCAGCATACTTTGGATCAGCCATTTCTTAAACAATTACTTCCTCTAACAATAGTTTAAAGTAAATACAAGATATTTGTCACAGCAGGTACGACTTGACAGATCGTTATACCGTAATCTCAATGGAGGAGTACGGGCTGATCATACGTAGCATAGAAACATCGGATAGAGAAAACCAATGAACACCCGATGCACAAAGAAGAAAGTATTTACGAAATATTAAATCCACAATATTTTATAAACAATAACAGCAGTACAAATGTTATAACAGTACCGCAAAAAAATAGAATAGAAAATTTTTCAGCACGGTTATGGTGTCATAAACTACCGCCATCTCTTGTAATTCTTCTTAACCCAATCACTGTCGCCATCTCTTAGCATTCTATTTGAATCACTACACAAAGCGCCTGCATCACCAGCAAAGCCGCATACACAAAGTGGTGACAGGTTGCATAAGCATACTGGAATTTCCAGAAATATAGTTCACAGTCGAAATTCCAAATAGCGGCAGCAGATGTCGCAAACTTGTTAGCACGTCAGAAACATAATTTCGACAGTTTTCTTAATCTCGTGTTTCAACAATCTTTCTCGTTGCCCGTGCAAAGGAATTTCAGTTTCTCTTACGACTTCCAACATCTATTTACTTTTTATTACCTATTATACATCATTCATAAAAGGTAGCTCCGCCTAACGTTTACAACACGAATCAAACGCCATCTTCAAGCATATTCCAGAGCTCGCTTCTAACCTAATGTATTATTCAGAGTGCCGTTCTATCCTTGGTGTAAGTTTCCTTTCAATTGAGTATCCCCACCAGGTCGACAGCTGATGCGATAACTGTGTATTCCTGTAACGCTATGAAACAGTCCGTGCGAAACTCCCCGAGATAAGGAGAACAGTTCAGTACCAGAACCCCATCAACACAGTAAATTCGACAGAGCAAGCAAGCTAGGGTGATCTAGGGTTGAAGGAAGTTGAACATTATCCCCAACGGCGAAGACGACGATAACAACAATAACAAGGTCGACGACGACGACGACAACGACGTGGAGGAGTAGTAGTACCAAAGCCATTCTCTCGTGAAAGCTGCCTCCATCAAGAAACGACGCTCCGGGTCGCTGTCTTTTTCTTTTAATATACGAGTACGCGGGAATGGTATACCTGACGGGTGCCTGGGGTATGGGAGAGACTGAACAACAGTGCCGCAGCACCAGCAACGCATCCCCCGTCTCTACATCCACCTTCCTCCAGGATCATGACGAGGAAGTCGCACTTCATCCTCTCAACAATCAGGTGAGCCCTTTCTCGATGCATGACTAACGCGTGTGGGAAAGTTTTGTTGCGTGTCCTAATTTTACGACTTGAGTGAACCAAGACGCTCACGCGAGAGAGGATGTGCCATGAGGCGCCTTTTACGCTGCTTCTTTATGCTACTTCGCACATGATTCCGTCATCCGTCACAACCTCTTTGTTTTTAATCCTAATTTTCGTCTTTGTGAATAGGCCCGGACACACGATAACACTATCTCGTTTATTATGTCACGCCATTCCCTAATGTTTTTCGATCGACTCAATTATTTTTATCCCGTTAATTAGCTTGGCTTAATTTTTTCTGAATTCACTTTAACCCGCGTCGCATTGTTTTTATCATTTGCAAATTTCACGGATCAGTACATTATCATTGGCGCTTACTTGTCTGCAAATTGAACGACATGTTATTTTATACGTCGATATTAAACGAAAATCTAATTTATTACAATTAGGTTTACTTATCATTTATTTAAAAACACTTCAACGAAGCCGTCGCTGACTTTCGAAATTGATTGTTTTATTTTCTCGCTTTAAGGTTGTTTTTCCTTTTTCGTTTATTTTTATTTATTCGTGTCACGAAAGTTAGCCCGTTTATTACCAAACTACTATATTTGTCGATTCTTTATTTATTCCTAACAATCAGCCAATCTGCTACAAGTAGTTTGACGAATCACTTATATTTTTAATAAAGTATAGATTACACCAAGAATCATTAAGAATAATCTACACATCTAATTGTTGCTGATAAATATAAATATATTTTGATATCCGTAAGATAATAACGAAACGCTATCATCGTCTGAGTTACTCATATCTCGTAAATTGGTATACTCATAGTTTTATCTGGCTCTATCTGGATTTTATATGTAACGCAAAGTTCATCCCATAGGTCGGCGGTCACACGCGCCTACTCCTTCTCAACCAGAACACCATTTGCAAGCCACTGAATCGCCGAGAGCTCGATTTCTACCGAAACATTCCTCAAGATATACAAATGTTTGTCCCCAAATTCAAAGGTAAGCGAACCCTGACCACGGTGCAGTTGCGCAAGTAAAATAAACTGATAAAAAGAAAAGAAAATGCTATAAATGATAAAAAGAAAAAGAAAATAATACAATGCTGTATTAGAAAAACATAGACTTCATAGAATACAATGAAAGTTCCTAGTATTAAGTATCGTCGCGCCTGCTCTTTTTTAACCTCAAAAAACAGACAACGAGCTTTTGCATTGTCGTTACACTGTGTGCGCGCGCTACATTTTTCAAAAGCGCGCAAACGTTACTGTTTACATATGTTTCGTGCTGTCGCTTAATATTATGTTCCTCGCGAATGGATAAAAGAAATGTAAATGAGAGAGAGAGAGAGAGAGAGAGAGAGAGAGAGAGAGAGAGAGAGAGAGAGAGAGAAAGAGAGAGAGAGAGAGAGAGAGAGAGGAAGGAAAAGCCTAAGAAAGAAAGAGAGAAATGATGCTCCATGGCAATGACGTCAATGATGTCTAAGTTAAGTATGATATTTTGTTTATTCAAACTAATCCCCATTATGTATGCGCGGTCTCGAGATCTCGAAGCCTTATAATTCCAACAATTGATAGAAGCAGCGCGCGATTATAATTTTGTTCTTTGCGTTGTGCCCATTGATGGGCGATATTTATTAGCATTAACCGTGTACCGTAACAGCTGGATATCTTTTAGAGTTCCTTGGTGTCTTCAGGCGACGGGGTACCCGGTCGAGTAACAATGGATGACACTGTGGAAGCTGATTTGATCAATTTATCGTTAATACATCTCCATTGAATCTCCTAACGGAAAGTTAAATTCTGAAGGATATCCGGCTCATGTGGTTACAAGCTTTAAATAGTACAACTAGAGAGAGAGAGAGACAGAAAGAGAAAAAGAAAGAAACAAAGAAAGAGAGTAATGTAATGATAAAAGGAAGATCACATCGTGTTAAGGATCTTAAAAATGGTAATTTTTTTCCAGCCGGCCGGTCTTCGTAATTTGGTTGTTGTTTTTTTTGTTTTTGCTTTAGAGCGCGTTACTCTCTAGCAACGACGAATATGTCTAGCAAGAAACCTCTTTTCTTTTAAGTATCCCCAGAGCCAATAGTCACAAGGATTCGTGTCTGGGAATCGAGGCATGGCCTGCTCGCAGACCCACTAGTGCCCTGAACACATTCCATTTGCTTCTCCTTGGCCAATGCTCGGGGTTTGTATTATGTTGCTGATCACCAATATAATTCCGCCGTATATATGAAAAATCGACGGACTCGCCACGGCGCTTCGGTCGACGTCAGACGTCGCCGTCGCCATGACGGTCACGGGATCGACCGAAGCGCGGCGGAGCACTTTGAAACGAGCACTTAATAAAAGAACGAATGAATGTGAAAACAAAATTAAAAAATTAATATATATATGTATATATATATTGATTTGAAATATATATATATATACACACATACATATTTACTTAGTAACCGATCAGTCTTGTGCCGATCGGAATGAACAAAGAGTACCTATTGATACACGACGAGCACCCTCTAGGGGAACTCTTGGACATCCAGTTTTATCGTTATGCTGATGTTTCAGGAGTAATGCAGGCTTCGAGCAGTGGCGAAGTTACCCTCGATAAACGATACAGCCCCAGCTTCAGGGATCAGGAAGCACCACGTCAGGGAAAAAGTTCCAGTAAACGCAAACGCGACGACGTACTCAGGTAAAGATATTTCGTACTTACTCAAGTCTACACATCGTTCGATAGTTTCACGTAGGTGCACCAGCCATACTCCCTCCGAACACGTGGAAATAATACCTATGCGCTGGATTATGGCTTTTCGCAAATGTAATTTTGCGATCCACCTTCTGGACGGTACGATTTCAATATTCTCTTTTTTTAAATTTTTCTCTCTCTTCATTTATCTCTTTTGACTTTAAATATCCCGCCGTTATTGATTCCGTTATCTATTCACTTATCTACTTACTTACTTGTCTCTGTAGTTAAGCCTATTCCGAGAACGCTAGCTCGATACTCTAGGTGGCAATGTATATGGAAAAATACCTAATGAAATAAATTATACCAAGTATTCCACAGTCATTTTATCCGTTGCGCTGTACAGAGACTCATGAACTACCCTGAATAACTTTTGAATATATAATTTTCTTAATAATAATTACTTTCTCTATCAGGATGAAGATACATCGTAACAATAGTTCCGTCGACGTTCTCAAGCCTGGAAGTCATTTGGACAGCGCAGCCAATAAGCAATGTATCCTTTTGTTCATTTCAGTCCATGATCTACGGGTCCAGTGGGTTGATCTATTGTACAATTGCAGAAAATTTTCTTACAAGTCCTACAGGGTGAGTACTTTGGAGGACATAGAAGTTTGAAATGTGAGTGAAATGGTAGGTAACGGAAAGTTTGAAAGTTCCTGGGATCCTGTCTCTTCTGCGTTAATGTGACGCAACGTATGGGCAAGGAGTGAAATCGGTCAGTGAAAGGAAGATTTTATTTCTGAAGAAAATAGAATTGATCTTGAATGATTTTACTGGTGTCTTTACGTTTCCTTAACCCAGTATCATAGATTTTCTAATGTTGGAGAACATAACCTCTCAGTATACGCATCCTTGCATACTGGACCTAAAAATGGGAACGCGACAGCACGGAGACGACGCGTCTGCAGAAAAACGAAACAAACAAATAGCAAAGTGTGCCGCGAGCACCTCGGCCTCTCTGGGCGTAAGACTTTGCGGAATGCAGGTACTTATTTATATAATTTTTCAGGGTCCCTCGCAATGTGTTGGACCTTGCACGACAATAGTCAAGGCAAAATTATATGTAATTGTTGTTTTCGTCAGGTTTACCAAGCGGACACGGATCACTACGTTAAGAGGGACAAGTATTGGGGAAGAGAATTGAATGAGGAAGGTTTCAAGGCCGCCCTTTATAGATTCTTTCATAATGGTTTCTGTTTGAGAACCATGGTCATTCAGCGAGTAATTACCAGACTGGAGCAATTGCGTCGCGCCATCGAGAGACAGAGCAGCTATCGATTCTATTCCTGGTGAGTGAATGAATTCTTGATTGACAATTCATTGAAAAGACACTGGCGGTTTATATGAAAAAAAGTATTGAAAACTAAAGTACAGTTCACAGTCATAGGTAAGTCGAGGGTAACAATAATGGTTTTTTTGTTTCCTTTCTTACTCAGCTCCTTGCTGGTTGTCTACGAGGGATACCAGATCGACGATTATTCAGGCCACGGTCACGCTGCTCCGTTACGTGTCGAGGACGAGTCCGCCGACCTGAGTTACATGGAAAACATAGCCCACGCTTCCGACACTTGTTACGACGCGGATACAAGTAACAATTCGGCGGATTACAATATGTCCAGTCACGAGGAAGTAAGTCGAGCGTCACTTCATCGTGGATTCGGGGAAGCTGCTGCACGTGGGGCCAAGAACGCCACGGGTTTCTATCCGATAAACGAAGAGACCGTCTTCATGGATCCGCCGTCCGGAATGATAGGCACCGTTGTTCAAACGCCGCAATATGATAACTGGATGCTGTACAGTAGCAGTAGCGGTGATGAATATTGCTGCGGGCAGCACGCGGTTGGAAGTTCCGAGGATACGAGTTCCGACCTGGACATGAGCTCGGATTGCGCATTGAAGAGGAATCGACATAGGCATCGGCTACGTCTCTATGAGGACGAAGAACGCACTCAGGAGGACGAGGACGAGGACGACGACGACGATGATGATGAATGCGCAACTGTCTCGAAGAGGCTGCGTGTCAAGGATGATCATCCTAAGGCGAACGATAATCAGGATTCTAAGGTTGATATCCGCATGATCGACTTCGCGCATACAACCTTCAGCCGTACTGGCTCTGCCGTTCCGTCTAACTCCAACTCCACTATACACCAGGGTCCTGATTGTGGTTTTCTCACGGGTCTGGATAGCTTGAAACGACTGTTACTCGAAATTTTAAATGAAGGATAAGCAGGGATCCTGGGCGAGGATCTACTAGTGGATTCCTTCGCTTTATAATACTACTAGACAAGGTTTGACATCTCACGTAACGGACTCTCGGTGTGAAGACGGATCGATTAATTAATTTGATTGATTGATTAATTGTTTTGCTGGAGGACGATGAGTATGTCGTGATAATAAACTCACAAGTGGACATACGGTTTTAAATGGAGTGGACGTTACTGCGAGTGTGTAACTAGATGTTAAATTAGTACGACGCTATCTTACATAGAAATTTAACGGTAGAAATGAAGTGTACATAGTCTGTTGCAGAGTACGATTTTATCTTGAAAATATTTTTTTTTTCTCTTCGCCTATTAAAGCGATAACACGTGTGTACGTCCGTCTGTGTACGTATTTGCAAGTTGGATCGGGTGGTTATGCGCGCGATTGTGTATCTATGGATGCATGTATGCATGGAACGGCGTGTCTGGGGTGTGTGTGTAGTCGCGTGTAAATTTACGGTATTAGATTTTCTGTCTCTCTGAAGGTTTATTGGGAGAGAAACTCCTGCCAATTATTAATGACTTAAACCGATGATAGCTATTATATATAATAGAGTATAATTATATATTGAAATGTGGAGAGCTGCATTGCGAAGCATCGCGGCTCGTTTCTTCGTCCGTTTGACGAAGGATCTTATTTTCTTTATTTCCGACGGAGACAGATGAGAACCAAAAAATATATAAATACAAGAAAATTAAAAAAAAATGAAACAAAGAAATAGGATTATAGAGCCGTACAGCATTCCACTATAAATGGCAAAGTTTCTTGACGAACAAATTATCTTTCCTTTCTTTTCAATGTTCGAATCTGTAAATAATGTAAATGTCGACTGTCGCCCAGGATATATTTACAAAAAGAAAGGAAAAAAAAAGATACTATTTTCTCGTTCTTAGCTTTAATACGCGCGCAATATCTCTCTTACTTTTATCTCGTAAACTGGACTCTCCTAGGTCTTTCGTTTCTTCTATATTATCCATTTTCTTCGTAAAATTCTCTGTAACCACTTCTTTCATACTTTCTCTTAAATTTCAACTTCCAAAAAGAATATTACGCGCATCATTCGCAAAATTCACAATGAAACCTCGCGTGAATGACGATGAAGCAATTGTTCTCTTTAAAAATGTGTAACCCAGTTATTAACGATTATTAAGATGTATCGTGACATGTTCGAATAAAAGAATTATGTAAATATATTACAATAACGGGCGCAAGCTAGAACTGCTGATGTACTGTTCCAAGAGGAAGGCATAAGAAGGACAAAAGAGAATATGAATTATTGTTGTTATGCAAGTGCAATTCAAAGAATCTCACCGGAGTACCATTGATCTTATCAACCGTCCGCAGAAAAATGAAGATTATTGTCGAACAGGTAATAACGAGAGGAGATACAAAAGCGTTAAAGAAAAGGAACGATAGTACAACTTCTGTCCATTATAGTAAATTTTAATAACAACTTGTACAATTGAATGATAAAAATCTGAATACTTTGGAAAAAATGAGGTTTCGACATTCAAGCTGAACGACGTAATTATAATGAATAAATATTACATGTATCAGTATATAAAATAAGTCTCGTTTTACACGTTACAAATTGCTTAACAATATAATGATTTATCTTAATTAAAACGATTCCGCGAATAGCACCGCACGTCTCGTCATGACGAATCTCAAGGTAAGAAGACATCGGATATTACATTCATTTCTTTTTCCTTTCTTTATCCAAGAACCCTACATTTTCTACTTCATTCTTTTTTTGACAATTTAACAAACTCGCTTAACGACACGCGCGGTCTTTCATGCATTATATAGTTTTGATTTTGTGACTTTGCCACACGTTCATGCGAATTGACCCACTTTGTGTATCTACAGGTCTGAGAACGTCGTTCGTTAAAAATGTCTTGCATTTCTTTAAAGCATGCATGAGAGCAAGAAAGTAGAGAGAATTGATGTATATCTCTGTAAATATTAAAAACGTTTTGTCCCTGATAGAGGGCATATACATAAAAGCAAACTAAATACTAAATATTATATAGTAGTTTCATTAATTTGCCAGTATCATTTTTCTTGTAAATCGTTGCTAGACTACTGTCGTTATATTATTTATCTAATTACTTAACCTTGGCTCTCATCAGCCATCTGATAATGACGACGACGCAACGCTGATAAACGTAATCGTTCAGTTTCTAATGCTTGCTCAAGTTCCAATACACGAACTTGGGCTTCCATTTCCAATCTCTTTGCTTGGTGCAAACTAAGCCCAGACATATCCAAGTCCTCTGTGAATATAAATAAAAGAAATAAGTAAATCTGTAATTATTCTCGTCCACGAGGGGCAATGATCCATTTACCGTTATCCTCAACAAGTTGACTACAACTCTTAGCAGTGGCAACAACGCTACCCGTCGCCTGCGTAACTTCTCTGGAAGCTTCGGAAAGTGCAGCCAAATTATTGCTATTTCTCTCAGCCTTGACCCGACTGGCAACTACCAATTGTGCAGTGGATGCTGCAATTCCTTGTGATGCGACGACAAGTTGCTCGAACTTGCCATTTCCTGATACTACTTTGTCGGCTGCCTCTCTATTAATACCAACAGTATACAAACGGTATATGTCAATTTGCTCCAAGTAAATTGTCTACGTGCGTGAACGTACGGGCAAATATTTTATCTACTCACAATAAAAAGTTTGCTCCCATTGCTATCGCCTTCGCAGCAGATATTAAGCCTTCGGACCATTGGTGGTTTCTCTTGTAAAATTCCGTAGCGGAGACTGTGCCCTGATCGGTCAATCAGATATGAGAGAGAAAAAGGAAGAGATAAAAATTAATAAACTTACAGTCACTAAACCCAGTTACGGTTACGATCCTAACGTTACCTTTCCTTGGGCCACAATCTCAGACTGTAACAGTCGAGATTTTTTCACGAGAATCCGTATGCATTTCATCAGATCCGTACAAGAATCCAAAATTTTACCGTTCACCTCTAATTTCAGTCCGGAATCCGCAGCTCGGGATTTAGTCAACATTTCCTAAAGGAGAATCAATCGTTAATCAAATGATCCTGTCGTACAGTTTCTTGATTATACTATTTTCCATTTTTAACATGCCTGTATTCTATTGGCTGCCTCTTCTATGGCTTTATCCATACTCAAAAGTTCATTCTCAACCAGGTCGCCGATTACTTCTGCATTTCCCTGTGTATTGGACAAGGAATCTGCTAGGGATGTGATCTTTGTAATGTGATCTTTTACGATCACAAGCTGATCGTGAGCACTTTGTGATTTCTCTTTGATGTAGCTCAACAACATTAATCCCTGGGAACCAGCCTGCTTGCATTCGTCTGCCAGTCCTGAATTACATAATCGCGGGTAGTAGATTCTTCTAAGGACAACTGTAGGTCGTCTTATTTATTACTCACTGTCACCAAGCGCGATATCTGTAGATGCATTCGATGTAGATTTAGCATGTATCAAGTAGACGCCAAGAATATACGCTGCGTGAATGATACTGCGAATCAGTGGTCCCCTTTGAGTGGTATCAGTGACGTAATTTGCATATGTGGTATCCAAGAATTCTAAGGCTTGAACAGTGGGTTCGACTTGGCTACGTAAATAATCTGGAGTACACGTGACAGCAGATATCGCAGGATTGTCGATGGCGTGTATTGCATTTTGTAAAATACTCTCGGCCTCGGAGATGCAATTTACTAAGAAACAATATTTAGGTTTTGTATTAAATTATTATACATTTATTTTTTTTTTTTAATTAAATTTACTATGGATATTACGTACGCAGTAATTCGTAGAGAGCCGCTTCTGTATCAGTTTTCAATTGATTTCTTGATCTTTCGGATTCGACACGTAACTCTTCTATTCTTGTATCCAACTCTTCTTTTTGTGCAAGTAAATCATGCAAATCACCTTCTACTACTGCCTTTTCGGATACTATAAAATCGATTTTTGCAATCAGCGCCTGTAAATCAAATATCCGTATAGAATTGTTTATTCATCTTTGTCCAGTGTGATTGTATGTACGATTGTACCAACCAAATTTTCAGTTTTAGCTGCATCATATTGCTTCCTGACGTCATCCAAATCCGCACGTGCTTGTGCTACACGTTGAGCTTCTTGCTCTACCGTCGCTTGACCTTGAACCAGTTCCTGGAGACGTTGCTCGGCTTCCTGGGTACGTCTTTCTGATTGCTCTTGGACAATTTTCATTCCGCCCAATTGTTTATCCACATCTGCTTTCTTTCATGTGAAAGTTAATTATTTATATATTCTAGTAATAAATTGGCACTGGTTTATAATAATTTTACTGACCTTTCTAATCAGATTTATATGTTCTTCGCGTAGCTTCGAATAAACTTCTTTAAGCTTTTGAAACTTCTCTTCCACGGTTTTATTTTTTCCTGCAACGATAGAAAAATCATTTGAATATACAATATGATTTGATAAAAATTATACTTGGTTAGTGGATTTAAAGTTATAGTAACCTTGAATCTCATGGAATTTCCCCAATAACTCGGTTTTATGCTTCAGCAGCTCTTGATTCAGCTGTTTTTCATGTACGATTTCACTTCCCTAAAGCAGTCGACATTTATTCAATACAATATCATTCGCAAAACCAAAATATTATCACACGATTGTAATACAATTTAGTAAAGTGTGTCCTGTATAAATGCTTACCTTGTTCGTAAGTGCAGCTTCGAGTTCCAAAATACGATTACGAAGCTGCTCAACAATTTTTTGATGATCGGTAAGCAAGTGATGTAATTCCTCACGCTGCCTGCCATTTTCCTGGTGCAAATGTTCAATCAAACTGTCTCTGTAAGCAAAATATTCATTCACCTAATGTTTCTATCATTCAGATAACGATTCAGTCCCATTATGCAATTGCATGTTACCTCTCTGCCAATACATCAGGAGAAATTGAACCATTTCTGGCAGAATCTAATTGATCACCAGGTAGTGAAATAATATCCGAAGTGTCAATAAGACTATCAACTGCAGCTTCGTTATCCATTGGTTCCTCTGGCGGTAAAACCACAACGGGAGTAACATAAGTTCGCAATTCAGCTTGTATCAAAAAGTTTGGCGGTTTCTGGAAGGTCATTTTATGCAGATTGTTAAACAAAATGATAATTATCTTGTTCGAAGCATTTATTGATGATAGAGAAAATTGAATTAATGCGATATAATTGTGAGTCATGACAAATTTGAATCTTACCTCAGGTAACGATGGAATAGTTATCAGACTTTTAAAATATTGCATATGCGTGATCGTGTTGTAGAAGCTTTTCAATTCCTGAAATTGTTTGGAGAATCGATCACGATGGCCTGCGAGGGTATCGGCGGGTAGAGCACCGTGAAGCTTGAAAAGAATTTTGACACAGTAATCGTACAGTTGGGAAGCATCCTGAATGCATGGTATTAACGGTGCAAGCCGGCATTGTCCACAGGAGGTCATCGAGTTTGAACGAGACATACCCAAAGAGCCAAAAACTGAAAGTTTCCAAAGATATAGATGAAGCATCGTGTGCTTATAATTAAAAATTGACCCATTCGCATATAATGTATCTATAAATACATAGAATACGAAAAGGTCAATAGGTACTATCTTGAACATGTATTCATATAAACTTCATCTGAACAATACGCATTGAATTTATATTTTGAAACAATATATCAGAATTGTACCTGCTCGTTGTAAATTTAAGATATCATCCATATAATCAAACATCTCTACGGACATCTGAAAGCTGTATATAGAAAAGAGTGTGTATATTATTTGAAAAGGATTATGCAGGTATAGACTATTTTGGTTTAATGCTTACTACACATTAATATCATTTTCTCCAATAGCTTCAAGTTCCTCTGGTGTGGCTTGCAAGTTCCCAGGTAAGCGAGGATTGCGTTTGTGAAAATCTAATTTGGTAATGAGCAATCGCACATAGAGCTGTATCAGGCGACCATATCCCTCTCGTAGATGCTGCCATAATTTCCCCAAGTCCTCCAGTCTACCGCGATGTCTTTGAGAATCGGGAATTACTCGGGGATGGCCTTCGCGAAGAACCTTGTGTAAAACATGACAGAATTTCCATGCTACTATACGATTTTCTTCCAATGGCTGGCGCAACACGAACATCCAAAAGGTTGCTCCGCTTTTTTCTTGAAATGTGCCGATAATTGTACCTGTTTATTGTTAAGGTAATCAGCTTGAAAGTTAAGGATTCGTTCGCTATATATATTTAAAAGATGACTAATTATCCCTAAGATTATAAAATTTTGTTGATATTATATAAATGCGTATAGCAATCAACTTTAGAGATCGTAGATCCATTAGAGAAGCAAAAAGAATATAATAATGAAAACATCTGTTCATTGATGAGACATCTGTTTGTTCATACAATCTGATGTTCTATAGTAAAGGATACTGCGCACATGTTTTTCTTTAACAGGTTCCTCTGTAGGATTTACTGCTTTCCTAATGCTTATGCCCTGGAAATTAAAGTAAGCACTGAACACATGTCCACAAAAGAAGATATGGAAGATTAGAACATCGTTATTAGAAATTTGTGCCGTTAGGTAACTTTTATTAGCAGTAAGCGTGAAAGCGTTAATAGTTTGTTACTCACCAGCTGTTGAAGCTGCTTGTCGACAAGTAGTACAGGTGGCATTGTTAGCAGAGTGTAAACGATTGTAATACAAAGAATTATTTGGAATACGTTAGAGTTTATTCTTCTAGTGAAATGTCTCCTGCATGCACTATCTGTAAAGCTGTATCGTATAAGAGAAAGGTATTAGGAAATCACAAAAATAAAACATTTCAGTACCAAGGAATAACTGAGGCAACTAAAAAATTAATTTACACTACTTCATTGATATGCTAAATGACAGTGTGTATTATCTTGGTACTGAAAGACTTCACAAACAAAGCGATTGAAAAGAAAGTGACGTGCATATGGAAAATTCCCAATGAGTATACCTGGAACTTCTCAAAGTGTTCACGTTCCAAATCAAGGCTGGTTTTTCTCTGCTGCAATACACGGGGCAGAGACAGTGAGGCCATCTCCGTAAAATATCACACAAGCAATAGTAGCACACTATGATTTTTTCCCAGGACAAATATTATTCTTGTTCCAACAAGTCGTTAGGAATATGTGAACGGTTGCACGTACGTCCATGAATGCTATTGAATTACAACAGAGGAAAAAAACTACTAAATAACTCGCACTAGTTCTTCCTACACATCTAGTATGAAACGTCATATAGCACATTTACACTATCATATAACGTATAAAGCTCTGAGAATAAAATGAATGGAGCTCATTCAAAAACACTAATGCATTGGACATTAGTATTAATCAATGAACTTTTTATGTATATCATGACGATAAGAGAATGAGTAGTACGATTGAATACGAGCTTGTATATTCGTATTACTGAATGATTCACAAGAGCTCCAAAAGGAGTTTTCTGGAGATTAAAAAAACTGCGTTACATATACTTACCGTACGCAAACGCCCGGTTGAAATAGTAAGAGACAATAGCAATAGTTCCACGGGAAAAAAGGTTTCGAAATTAACACTGTAATTGGAACGACTTTTAAATTTTGTTAAACACGTCGGAAATGACAAGCATACTTTGTAAAGAGGACGAAAATAATCAGTAGTCCCACCCACATACACAGCCGCCGAATCGTGCGTAAAGATAACTTTGCAGTTAGATCGAGCAGTAGAGCCAACAGCGAGAGTTGTTATGTGACAGTTTATTCAAGTATTATGTAGAAGTACGTAATAGCGGGGGAGCAACTAGAGCGAGTGACTTTCTACGGATCGGAGTTATTACATTAATAACTGAGTAACGACACACCTTTCCCGGGAATGTCAATTAACGCAACGATTCCCCGCTCGGGAATTTCGAATAATAAATGCAATAGCGTAGACTTCAACCACGGAAATCCGGCTTAAGGCATAATTTCCCTTGCCTACATGTCTCTACTGCACGTTTTTTATACTTGTGCACGAGTGTGAGACAGTGTGATAATCCAACTGGCAAGTAATAGTTTCATAATTCATTTATCAGAGGGCAGTGCGGTCTGTAATGACTTTAGTACGATTATTAGATCGGCAGATAGCGCTGATCATTTTTTTTCTTACAGCATCAGCATCTCTTAAATTTCATCTGTTTATGATCTGGGATTCGCGTTTTGAAAGCCGCGTACTGGCGCACTTGTTCACGTTGTTGCGTATTCGACGCACAAGGAATTTACCGGCATATTTCTTGGGAATGAAACACTGACGTGTTGATTGATTGGAGTGTGATACGAAAGTTTTTATATTCTTCTTTAATTTAGTGTTTCTCTTAAGATCATTTGAGATATTTAAGGCACAATGGACTTTCTGGAATATCCGGATGTAACGGCTGAGGTTAAAGGCGCTATGGTTCGTATATACTTTCTTTGGGCTATTTTATTTACGTTTAAATGTATTACTTTTTGCATTTCTTTACAGACGCCTGGGAGACTCAAACTCACTGATCAGAATCTTATATTTAAAAATCAGAAAACGGGGAAAGTCGAGCAGATATCTGCAGCTGATATGGAAATGGTCAATTATCAAAAGTTTGTTGGAACTTGGGGACTGAGAATATTTTTGAAAAATGGAACATTGCACAGATTTCGTGGCTTCAAGGAAGGAGTGGGTATTGAGATCTAATCGCTACTCGTTGCAGTGGAATAGTGATTTAATTTAATACAGAATATCATGTATCAAGTGTGATTTTTAATTGTTGTTTTTATATTTAGGACCAAGAAAAAATAGCTAAATTCTTCAGTGTAAATTATAAGAAAGACATGCTTGAGAAGGAACTAAGTTTAAAGGGTTGGAATTGGGGAACTGCTAAGTTCAATGGATCTGTCTTAAGCTTTGATGTAGGCCATCACACAGCTTTCGAAATCCCTCTATATGATGTATCTCAATGTAACACAGGAAAGAATGAAGTTACGTTGGAATTTCATCAGGTATACTGTGATGCTGAATATTGTAGGATAATGATACAGATGTTTCCTGACATTATACATCTAATATTTATATAATTTTAGAATGATGATGCTCCAGTTAGTCTCATGGAAATGAGATTTCACATTCCAGTTAGTGATAGCGCAGACCAGGATCCTGTTGAGGCTTTCCATCAACAAGTTATGGAGAAAGCCTCTGTTATTAGTGTCAGTGGAGATGCAATTGCAATCTTCAGAGAAATTCAGTGCCTCACGCCTCGGTAATTAAAATAGGAAAATGATTGAATCAACAATTTTTATTACAGTAATAATATCTTTCTTATTCTTTCTTTATAGCGGTCGATACGATATTAAAATATTTCAATCATTCTTTCAACTTCATGGTAAAACGTTTGATTATAAGATTCCAATGTCCACTGTCTTGAGACTATTTCTCCTACCACATAAAGACAGCAGACAAATGTTCTTTGTGGTAAGTTTCAATTAATTCACTTGATAAAACTTTGTTCCATTGTGGATTGATTTTATTTAATATTTCTCATTTCAGGTCAGTCTCGATCCACCCATCAAACAGGGTCAGACTCGATACCATTATTTGGTATTATTATTCAACCAAGAAGAAGAAACTTCAATTGAACTTCCCTTTTCTGAGTTAGTCTCGTATAAATAGAATCGCCTACATACGTTTTTCTTCAGATATGATATAAACTGCCTATTGCTTTTAGGAAAGAACTGAAAGAAAAGTATGATGATAAATTATCAAAGGAGCTGTCTGGACCGACTTATGAAGTCCTCGGTAAAGTCATGAAAGTCATTATCAACAGAAAGCTCACAGGCCCTGGTGGCTTTTTAGGGTAAGTCATAATTTACTTAAAGAGTAAGAAATTCTTTTGTAAATATATACATCTTTTTCGACCTCACAGGCATTCTGGAACACCAGCAGTTGGATGTTCTTTCAAGGCTGCAGCTGGCTACCTGTATCCACTTGAACGTGGCTTCATTTATGTTCACAAGCCACCAATTCACATACGTTTTGATGAAATTCTGTCAGTAAACTTTGCTCGAGGTGGTGGATCTACCAGATCTTTTGATTTTGAGATTGAGTTGACCAGTGGTGTAGTGCATACATTTAGCAGTATTGAAAAGGAGGAATATGGAAAGCTATTTGATTTTATCACATCAAAGAAGCTGAGAGTCAAGAATCGTGGAAAGACCGTAAGTTGATATAATTAAATTTCAGGAGTTTTTAGAACGATATAAACATAAATATGTCAATTTAATTACAGGACAAGCTTACTTACGACAACGACTTTGGTGACAGCGATCAGGAGGATGAGCCTGATGCTTATCTGGCACGAGTCAAAGCAGAAGCTCAGGAACGTGATGACGACAACCAGGACTCCGAGGAGTCTACAGATGAGGATTTTAATCCGAATCAGGTCGAGAGTGACGTGGCTGAGGAGTATGAAAGTGATCCGAAGACTTCGGATAGCGAGGACGATTCAGATGCATCTGCAAGCAGCAAAAAGAAAGAAAAGAAAGAGAAGAAGGAAAAAAAAGAGAAGAAACACAAATCTGCTAAGACTGTGGTAAGTAATTTTCTTATTATATTAACATCAATTAAATGGACTGTGAATAGTTTCTACAGTTCTGTATAATTCACAGTCTGAGAAACCAAGAAAACAACGTAAACCGAAAAAGGAAAGAGATGAGAACAAACCCAAGAGACCTGCAACTGCGTTCATGTTGTGGCTAAACAACACACGCGAACAGATCAAGACAGATAATCCTGGAATTTCGGTAACTGATATCGCCAAAAAGGCAGGCGAGATTTGGCGAGAGCTTAAGGATAAATCTGTAAGTAAATTAATTTAAAAAATCTTATTGCATAAATCATTTTGTTTACAACTTACAATAATTTTATTTATTACATCGAATGTGGTATATGAATTTTCCCTTAGGAGTGGGAAAAGAAAGCAGCAAAGGCTAAGGAGGAATACGCAGTAGCCATGAAGGAGTACGAAAACTCACTAAAATCTAAGGATAAAAAAGAAAAGGTTGAAAAAGTAGAGAAAGTGGATAAGAAAAAGAAGGAAACCAAAAAAGAAAAGGACTCCCCTAACAAAGCAATGACCGGAACCTCATTCAAGAGTAAGGAGTTCATTCAAGATGATGACAGCAGTAGCAGCGACGATGAGGTATTATAGTTTTCCTTTTTGTACTTTGTAAAAGATCACGCTTCATGACTCAAAATTCTATTTAATTTTTAATTTTAGAAGTCTAAGAAGATGGGCTCGGATGCCGATAGCGCAGAGGACAAAAGAAAAAAGAAGGCTAACAAGCGTACTGCGGTATGTGCATTGATAAATATATCTTTTTTATTGATTACATTGAATTTTATAATGCTGATAATGATTCCGTAGGAGGAGGACGGAAAGAAGGTCAAGAAGGATAAGAAGGAATCTGATGATGAAGGTAGTGACGTTGATTTTCAGGAACCTGGTGACAGCACGCCAGCATCAAGCGATGCAGAATCCAAAGGGAGCGATTGAGTGCGCAATCAAATGTTCTGAGATTGTATAAAGTTTTTTTTTTTCTTTTCTCTGTATTATCCAGATTCGCAAAGTTTCGCAGTGGGCATTGAAGTCGCTATGAGAACTGTTACGCAAAGTGACTTAACGCCTGTACGAAAATGTACCCTCTATTAAAACTTGAATAACATTTATATTTATTTTTCTTCAATGATGCATGTCGTGAGTGATAGTGTTAACATTTCTTATTGCATAGTTTCTCGTGTAATGTATATTATTATTATTATTAATTGAGGCAATATTTTATATCAGCACACAAAGCCAGACTATTTGTACCGAAAAAGAAAAAAATGAACGTTGCATTCATAAATTCAAGTGAAATACATTATTACTCATCTAATAGTCATTATAAAAGTTTGCTATATCCGTACATTGTGATTATCACATAATATTCTATATCGCGCTAGTACGTCCAAACTAATCTACACATTTTGCTAGCTAATTGTATTTCAGGTCTGGTGCTAAGCAGGTACTTGTCTCCTGACTAGTTCTCTGTACAGAATTTATAAGTGGGAGCATAGGTGGTGAGCATGGGGTACAGAGACTCCGTAAGAAGCTAGACAAGTACCCATGGTTATACTGTCAACTGCGTGGAGGGGTTTTCTCTTCTTCCGTACCCAGATGATTTATTTCAATATCCTTGGGCTCTATGTGCTGTTCCTTCATAGCTTTCTGTAAACAGATACAAAATGGAAATTCTGTAAATTCCTTTAAGTCATAATATCTCTTAATTTTTTTTTGTTTTCTATCTTTGACATAAGATTTGCATTGCATCAATAAATATTTGATATTAACACTAAACCTACAGACATATTATATATACCTATTTCTACTGATGGCTGTCAAATGACCGCTTTTGAAATAAACATTATAGTCTTTCCCAGTTGATTGCAATTAATACAGAATTTAGCATAGTCGTGCAGTAAGTTCAAGAAAAATAAAAACCTGGAATTTAACAATTTTGATTAAAGTCTCAAAAGCGGTCATTTGACCGCTCTGGTAGGTTTACTATTAAAAGAATGATAAATGTGATGTAATTTTAAAAAAATGACATTTGACCTGCTCACCTTAACACAATCTTTATAAACTTTTAATAGAGTGGCACACATGGAGTCATCGTGATCACCCTTGAGAAATCTTTCAGAAAACCAATTATTAAAGCAAGCATCGTATTTGTTCTTCAAATCGGTACATGCCTCCATAATACAGCACCTGTGATTTAAATAATTATATGCTTTACCTTAACACACTGTTGATACACTTTGAACATTGGTGCACACATGGAGTCGTTTGTATCCCCTTTCAAGAATTTCTCAGAGAACCACACATGAAAGCAAGAGTCGTACTGTTTCTTGAGTTCGTTGCATGTCTCCCCGATGCTATTCATGTAGGCTGACTGGTCCACTTCTGAAAGTAGACAAACCGAACTCCGATATATAAAAAGGTAACAATACTATGTATAAAGATAAAAGATAATTCAATAATTAAAAAATCAAATACTTTTATAGTACAAATGACTTAAGGTTACATGCAGTGTCATCACCATAAATCAATGAACTAAAAGTTTTAATGCTTACCTTTTTGTAGTTTTCTAATGATCTTCCTCCAAAATCTGTCTTGACAATTTTTCTAAGTATATTTTATGTTATTAATGAATTAATTTACTTTTATTGTATCAAAATGAGTCGGTTCTGTCAAAGAGCCATCTAACACAATGAGCTGGAAGTGAATTCCAGTTTCAACATGTTAGTCCATAGGATCCATAGTTATTGATTAGTATCAAGTGTGTAATGACAGTAGCAAAGTAGTATAATTTAAAGTATTTACAGTAACTGTCTAAATTAATTCTATTTAAATTGAGTAATCAATTATATGAACTGTCTATATAAGGAAGATAGAGCATTAAGTGCAATTGAGTGATATTTAGTTGGAGCAACAGCATGTAGTATGTATGTGCACGTGTCGGCATCATCCACATGGTCTAATCAAAGCTAACCTATAAGCTTGAAAACTTATGCCGTTACTATTTATGGTGTTAAGTTTGCAGCCGTATTATTGTATTTTCAATTTTGTGGAAAATGCGATCAAAATTGTCTTACCCTTCTAAAGGGCAAAATACGTCAAAGGACGAGTTAAATTTAATGGTAAAAAGGATTGGTGGTGGCAGCATTATTGACCGTCGACCTTTATTTTCTCACAACGGAGAGTAAGTTTTGTAATCATGTTTTATTGAACTATTTAAGTTTTTTTTAATTATACATGAAATATTTATATTACTCTATTTTTCTAGGATTCTTTATGTCGTATGGAAGCAAGTGATTCGCGCATTTAGTACACAGACTGGAGACTTTGTACGCGAATTTGAATCGATAGAAGGAAAAATTGCAGGGATTGCTTCATGTTCTCATAGCTTAAGTACAATAATAGGATGTTCCGATATTGGGGAACTTATTTTTTGGAACTGCTACAATGGTCTTATTATCAAGAGATATGTAAGTTGATTTTAATCTTATATACTTATTTTTATTATAATTTTTATTATTTATAGGCATTAAATATTACTGATGCTGATATTACAGTACGAACATTTCACATTTTGAATTATAAAACAGAGAAAGATCTTGATGTTAAGAAAGTGCTTGTGACTTATGTGGTAAAAGCATTTAATAGGATTCGTATTGTTTTATTTGATTTGGAGACTGGAATTCGTATAGAGCATACAAATATCTTGTAAGTGAATTTTGAATTTATGGTGTAAACCTATTTTAATTAACAATGTTCTAAACGTAAATACATTACAGAAAAACGGATGATAATTATTACGTTGATATAATTGGTAATCAGAAACAAAATTTAATAGCTCTTGCCCAAGGTCGCAAACTTCACATATTGAATCCAGCCAAAAAACTAACAGGGACACTGTGAGTTTCCTAAGCATTGCTATGGTTTCTAAATAAAAAAATGACTTGCTCATCTAAATATCTTTTATTACAGACATAAGACAGGAAGACTGTTAACATGTGTTGCTGGCCATCCTGAGGAAGACTACGTAGCAACGGGTGATTTCAGTGGTCGTGTTCTGGTATGGAAAGATGTACAGCAAAGCAATCCAATCCAGGGTACTTACCATTGGCATACGTTGCCAGTGACAGAAATCGTTTTTAGTATTTCCGGTGGACATTTTTACACCGGTGGTGGAGAATGTGTACTTGTTAAGTGGACTCTTACCAATCCGCAGCATAAATCATTTCTGCCTCGATTACCAGCACCGATCAAACATTTAACAATTGCTCCAGACAATCAATACGTAGCTATTTCTACATTAGATAATGGTAAACATCATCATCGATTGACCTATTTATCAAAAGAATATTATATACGTAACTAAATAATCTTTTACAGGTATAATTGTGTCAAATCCTCAACGAAAACTCTCAGCTGTAATACAAAACTTTACATGGGGTGTAGCACCATGTCATACAAATTTATTTCCTGCAGGACTTACTGTTGATCCTAGGACAAATAGTCTTGTTCTTAATAGTCGGACAGGTCATGTACAGTTTTATAATGTCCACACAAAAACTTTACTATATAATGTGAGTAACAAATGATATTGAATGTAACTTTATTTACTAAATGAATGAATATTCTTCCGTTGCTTCAGGTTAATATAACTGGTCAGAATTTATTGAGTCAAGAAAGAAATACTGTCATTGTAAATACAGAAGTGACAAAAATTGCTTTGAATCACGATGGAACCTGGATGGTCACTGCCGAGCATCGTGATGACAAAGTATCCGCTGTCGAAGTTCGTTTGAAGTTTTGGCAATTTGATTTAGAAAAGCAATTGTACGTATCGATACAATAGTCCTTTCCAGTTACTGTTAGTTGTAATTTATTAATAAGTATCTTTCAGGTATACACTGAACACATCCATTGAATTACCTCATGACAATGGAGTAAACGCTCTACAGTTTCAACCATTAATGTCATTCGACAATGAAAATTCGTTAGTAGTAACTACGGGTCAGGATAAAAAATTTAAACTGTGGACTTTAGCAGAATCTTCATCGATATACAGTAATTAATATTTATAGTCTTCTTATTTTCTCATGTATTTTTACTTCAATCAGTACATGTGTTTTACGGTATTTCAGAAAAGACAAGACACTGGCAGTGTCACAGTGTTGGTTTATACAGAGACTTCAGTGCCACTGATGCAGGTTTTTCCATGGATGGTTCTCTATTGGGTGTTGGATTTGGGTCAAGCTTAACTATCTGGATTCCTGAGACAAACGAATTAAAGTGCAGCCTCACACACAGTCGCTACTCCGCAGCGATCAAGTAAGCAGTCCTAATTTAAAAATCCCAAAGATTTGATGATCACTAGTCATTTGTAATTTGTTAGACGGATAGAGTTTGGAAGATACGATGCCTGCCATTTAGTTGTTGTTGGATCAGCACAGTACATAGCAGTATGGAATCTTTTGACTCTTTCAGTAATATGGAGCGTCCCATTAAAACTTGCGACTCTTTGTTCAGATCCGAATTCCATTTATATGGCAGCGTTCACAGCCGACGCTACACGTAAGCATAAAATTAAACAAAAATAAATATTCAATGATAGGCTAATTTTTATCATACAACGATTCTTTTAGTTTATGTATTTACGCCGCAATCGTCGCAACCTGTCTACACAAAAAGAAACGTCCTTCCTAGAGGCAATTCAGTCCTAGGTTCTAGCTTCGTACCACATCTGAGAGAGAAATGTGATAGTTGGTTAAAACAATGGCAGCGAAAGTCTCAATTGTTCTTCCTAGATTCCAATCAGGTCAGCACGAAACTTCGGAGAAAACAACTACAATAACACCCACGTCCAAAAGTCGTATTAATGATGAACTGTCTGAATGTTTCGCAGGAGCTTCTGACACTAGAATCAGAAGCCGAAGCCAATGTGTCCTTGGATAATTTATCCCTGCGAGGAAATATCTCTGCGACAGCCTTCAGTGCACTTATAGCATCCAAGAAAGTGTCCGACAGGGAAAAGGAAAGTCCTGTCATACACGAATATCTTGGTATACAAGGAAAAGGAGTAACAGATGAGGTGAGTCGAAATAAATAATCAAGTAATCAGTGTGATCAGTTCATCCCATTGGGCAATACAGTTATTATCTAATAACAATCATCGTCATACAAGGAATATCGTTAAACTTAATTCTTACGACATTAAACCTAAAGATATCTTTGGTATACTTCATTAAGTAATAGGTACGTTAGAAATCGCGTATAGAGTAGTCTTCATTAATTAACGTTAACATCAATGATTAGAGTCTATAATTAGGAGAAAAATATTTAAGTATATAAACAATAACATAAATAATCTCCATTTTCTGCATCTTTCATGATTAATGCTAAATAACGATGCTAATTAGCACCAGGATAATTGGCGAGATGGTTAAAGTTATCCCTTAAGAAATAATGTCATTATTAGGTCATCAGTACTTTTTCAATGTTTCAGTGCTTTTTTTCGCCTCTTCGTCATTACTCCCATTTCAACCAAATCAGCTTCCTGTTCTTTCATGAATGTTAGTGCTTCCTTCCGATTCTATAATTCCGACAGCGTCGAACTAGATCGAATTTCCTATATCTAAGACAATGCCATTGCGGTATCTGCCTCATGCTCTCGATAGCCTGTAACAATAAGCAACAATTCAAGATGACTTGAGAGGCTCAGACATTAGGTGATGGAAAACAAGAGATGCTGATGGCTCTGATAATCAGCTGTGGTCCTACTATCAATCGGAACATTAGACACGACTGAGAGATCTAATAATAACCGACGACATCATTGTCTTAAATATTATCGGTATCTATTGTATAATCGGATACAAATCAATCAGAAGTAACGCGCTCGATATGCACTATCGCACTTTATAGTATACACATATAATTACAAAAAAAAAGATCTTATGCCAGTAAGAACGTCTTTGTCTTGTTTCGTAGTCTTGCTATTTCTCATTTATATCTTATCCGCGTCTTTGATGAATATACACCAATGAAAGTATCAAAGTCAGACACGATTCTCACCGTGGTCGTTTAATATTTGATTGAAAGTTAACGCGACAAATACAAGAGATGATTTAACAAGGATCGTACAATGACCATTCATCCATTTATACTTTCGTCTCTATCACGTAGAGCCACCAACGCTCATTCTTAACCGTAAGACTTAGCTGCGTCGTCTACCATGACGAAGACGCGGAAGAAAATTTTTCCTGTATAAGTTTGTCCCGGTGAGAGGGTACCGATGCATTCTGCTCCTAACTCGTCTCGTCCTGCTTCGAGTGCAGTCAAAGCCCTGACAAACAGAGTGCTCCCACGCGATTCACCGCCCATGCACTTTAAGTGATGATTTTATACATTTATTCATTCGCCACTTATTATTTACCATCATTTAACACTCTAATCAAAACATTTCCCAGCCATTGAAAAATTCCGAGACGTAAAAACGTAATTCTTAAATATTAAAACTAATCTGGAATCGATATCGAAGATAATTTTTTATATTAATTACAAAAACTCACAGCGAGACAAAATTAATTAAGAGAAGGACGTGGTTTCTGTTATGCAAAGAATTTTTTATATCAAAATATAATTTGATAATTAAAATTTTTAAAGATATCAAAAATACTCACAGCTTCTGGATTGCCAACTGGGATTGCCTTGGCCAGGGCACCGACCGTAAGAGACAGTATCAGGTACAGCGTAACTGTCAGAATGCTCAGCTTCATTCCCGTTTTAAATGTGCACCAGGAATGTACTCGAGGAGAAGAGGTCAGAGTGGGTGAAGGAGAATGTCGAATATACCAGGCGACGTTCGTCGTAGAACTGACTTTCATAAGCGTCCCCATGATTTAATATAGATCTGTGAGCTCCCACCCCCTCGGCACTGTACTTCTACGCTGGACTTGCTTACAGAATGTCTTGTGCATTACGAAATGATTTCGGCGAACGTGATTCACTTGGAGAAGGCCTCTTCTGTATGCTGCATATTATACCGCATGAACAGTACATACTGTACCCAATTATAGAAGGTATCATCCACTCGAAATTCTTTATATCTTCCATTTCAATGACCCTTGATCTCACCAGTGTACAGGAGCACTGTAATTTTACATATGTAATTTTACAAACTTACTATTTTTGAATCTTCAAGGAAAAAAGATCACCGTTATCTGAGACGAGCGTTCCTCTAGTTTACTATCTTTTCTTCTGTATCATTCTCATGACTGATATTTTTAAGGGCAGTTACACCTTTTAACGATTGGAAAGATACTCATTGATTGCGATTATTAACCCTAGGACAGTATCTGCGATGGGGGTAGGTACGAAATTATTATTATGATTAAGTCATTAGCTTAATTATAATTAACTCGTTATCTTGGCAATCAACTCGTTATTATTGCCATTAAAATTTCATATCCCTCGAATATCCTCCTGCGCAAGGCCATTTATACACGTATGTTTGTTATTGTTAATCCTCCCAGGATCGATGCTCTGGCTAGAGTTTTGTTTAGTGGAAAACTTTACAATGTAAAACACGCGATTGCATTCGTGAAACATCCACCCGGAAAAAGAAGCTGTCGTCATAATCAAAGAATATATTTGTTTATGAAAAAATATGTTGCAAGATATTTTATAATAATCCGACTGTAATAATCGGTAGCTACGCTCGATGAACTTGTTATTTCGTGATATTGATAACCCCTCGCGGGTGTTGTGCTTGGGAGGTTTATTTAAAGCAAACTGATAATGAACCGATGACTGAACGACGTTATTTAAAAAATTATCACACAGGCACGTGAGACGGTATAGTTTAATGTTTAATTTATTTAAGATTGTTGATCTCTGTGTTATTTCTAGATGGATTTCTATTTCCCTCTTTTTATTTATCCCTTAAATAACGGTATCTCGTACAATCCAGGATGCGCGTAGGATGCTGTATAAACGAGGCAACCTAGATCTGAACTAGAAAATTACAAGAATTGTCTGGAATTGAACGTTGGGTTGCTTCCTTCGTGTATTAGATAAACAGAATGCATTTCGTTACCTTGAAGACATGTGAAATCTTTGTTTCAGTTACTCAGCGTATCGTCTCACACGTTACCGCCAATAAGGATGCTCAGTGCACCATTTATTCTTTCCCTGATACCACATGCCGGAAGCAACAAGCAGCTTGAAAACAAATCCAGGTAAACATAACCTTCTTTCAAGTTACGTATCTCGTTGTATGTTATATTGCAGTCTGATATTTAATGAGCGTTGCTGTTCTTTTGTTCCTACAGTGAAAACATGGACGTCCCTGTTGATTCTGGGAACGAGACCGACGACGACGATGATGACGTTCCTACCGTTCGAGAGCCTTCCCCAAGAATTATGAATAACGAAGAAAACGACACGTCGACTTCTCAACAATTAATTAATTATGACTGGTCTTTTCTCTCGATGATACTTCCAAGTAAAGGCGATGTCTGAACTTACGCATCAAACAAAATTGTATATGATGCAACAACTGGTGATGCCGTCTTTTGAGGTAAATGGTATCAACTGCGGGATACTATGTCTTACAAATTTCATTTTACTCAACTACTGGACAGAAACAAACATTTTATTTTTATTTAGTTCATTATTGACTTGTGGCAATGAATACAAGGATGATAATTTCAGTGTCGCACTGTAATAACATTGTAATAAGGTTATTATGCTAGAACTTTATGTATGTACAGTAGATAAATATATAATTTTTCTTAAAATGGCCGTGGAATCTTATCAAGCGTTCCGGATAGATCCACAAGCTTGTTTAAAACTGTATCAGTGCCGTCTGTATACGCGTATTTAGCGTAGATACTCGAGTCGCTAAAAATTTGCTTCAAGACAACAACTTCCAGTAATATCGTTAGAAGGTATAGGATACTGGTTACTAATGGATCCAGCCTCTGCTCCTCAATTCTACAGGACTTTTTTTTCCAGGTTGGTGGTGCTACTTCAATGTCATTGGAGGATAAATATTTTTTCAACATATTAACATAGCATTGTACAATCCGTTTCTCATTTTGACGACAAAATTCGTTTTCTGTGCTGAGATAGAGAAATTGCATGACGTCATGGGCAGGTGGATAATATCGAATGACAGAAAAGACAAATCTTATCCTTTGGATTAATTTAAGAGTCTTGCATTAAATTTTGAAAAAGTATTAATATTACAGGTGCGAATACGATTTTAAATCTGATGGTTAACGCGATCTAAAGTCTATAGTATATCCACACGAGTACAGAGCGATAACATTAATAGCATCAAAACATCAAAAATCATCAAAATTTATTGTGTTGTAGGAAGTCTACACAGTGAAATCTGTTTGCACTGGTAAAACCCAAACAAAGCCTTGATGTATATTGAGATATTTTAATAAGATTAAGGTATATTAATTTTAATTCTTAATTATCAGCGAACTTTCGTATACCTAAATAGCCTCAAACTCTTAGTTATAGGGATACCGATTAAAAGTTTTTTTAAAAACGGTAGCATCCTTTGTCAGATCCATACTACTTCATACCCATTGATATATGTTAAAATTAATATGGTGTAATGAATTGAGTTGTTTTGCATAAAACATTTAAGCATAATTAAACCCCTTTCAAAGCTTGTACCTATACAACCTTAAGGAAGAAAACATAGAAGATGTTATTAACGAAAGAAACCTCGCAGTAACAGCCAATACGGAATTTCCACAAGGCTCAATACACTTGCACCCATGAAGAGTCCTGCTGCACTTCCAACGGATACTGAAAGTACGTTTTTTCATTGATATACTTATAAAAAATCATTATACCAACATGTTATTATTGAAAGTTTCAATTACCAACAACGTCAAGTAAGCTGCACGTGAAATATCGTTTGTAACGTATACTTGGTAGAGAAAGCATATGAAAAATTATAGCATTTTTATCAGCCGTAGGTTCCATCCAATCGTTAGCGTGGCTAAAAATTATTGTTCCTTCGCAGTCTGATATACATTGACCCTTCAATGATATGTTATCAACAATTGCAGATTTGGCTTTACTGATACACTCTAGCTCAGAATGATTGCAAACTTTCATCCAGGGCGGATGAGGAAATAAGTGACCAACGCATCCACAATATTCAATCATCCGCTTGATCCAGATCTGTAGGAAAAATTTATCAGTTTCTCAATATTTAAAATCATATCCGGTTCAGGTAATTACTTCCGAAATACACGCGTTGTAATTATACAATTTGTAAAATACTAGATCCTCATTTTCCCATGGGAAACGGCACTTCCGTTGATGTATGGCTACGTTTTCCATGCCAGCTACATTTTCGACATCTTGAAGCGTGAACCCAACGTGTCTGATTCCTTTCATTCCTTGTATACTGTTGCCATCGTTTGGATTGGTAGTCGTAGGTATCTCGTAGTTATTTAAAAGGAAACTCTAAAGATCCAATCAATCAATTATAGTTAATTAGAAATTTGAATTTTTCTAATAAATTGAAATATTATTTACATTGTATTGGGTGAGTTTTGAATTAAATTCTATGTCCAGTTCTCCTGCGCCTGTTGTTCTATTCATCATAAAGTCCATTGTTGTTTCTTTATTTGATTCAACTTGATAATTGTTCAGTATAAAGCAAGTACCGATCATTGTTTTGATTCGATGAAATTGGTTGCAGCAATTGAAACGTTCTCCATTCCAGAGGCATCTGCGGAATATATCCGAACAATTCATCTGGACCTGTTAAATATATGAATTTTTACTAATTTTTTAAGATTTAACAAATAACGCAATACCTTTTCATTAAGTTCAGCCAGGTCGTCACCCGTTAAATTATCAAAATATTTGGACCCACGAACGAATCCCCAATTCTGATCAGAGAAGAGCCTCTTTGCATTATATTTCTGGCCTTTCGTCTTGAATTTTTTATTCATAAAACTGAAAGAAAATACTTGTTAATTAAAAATGGCGAATATACTCTAATATTAATAAAACTTCTTATACGTGTCTATTATGTTCTGCCCATCAGTTAAGAATCCCGGGCATACTGAAACACTTGGAAATTTCACTTGCCAATCCAAGTACAATGTATCAACCGTTACATCAACTGAATTATAGCGATAATCGAGAAAAACCTCCTTGATCATTACTGCACAGCCAAACCAAGACAATCCACAGACAAAGAACCAAAAGATTCTGAAAAGAAAACGGAATATATAAATATCAAAAAATACATTTGAAATCATAATTACCGCTCAGTCCAATGTCGATCATCCTCCACCAGATATCTAGTCCCATGTAAACTAGAATTAGCTAAATATTGTTGCGGTATTTTACAAGATATTTCTCTCCGTTTCGTACCGTACATCGTGGCATTAATATTCCTGAAATGCTGTTTGAAAACCCCAACAATAATGCAGTAAACTAAAATATGCATGTGACATTGTATTTGCGTGATTCATCAGACAGAAATTCGATCGGAAATTCAGAAGGGTTTAAAAGGCCTTGGACGTTGAATATTTGCCGCCGTTACTGACTATGAATTAGTAACATAGTTAGATGGAGCTATGGATTTCCATATGCTTAGACCAACGGTACCGACTAAGCATAAGAGCCACAAGGAAGTAGCTCGTAGTACACGCAGGCAATATGATCGGCCATAGGTGCGCGTCGGTAGTTCGAGAATCGCTTCGACAAATTGGCGATCGCTTCCTCCTTGCTTCTACAAGTGGCACGAGGGATGTCGAAGGGCATCGTATTATCCTATTCATAGGATTTCTTGAGAATACCGGCGTCCCCGCGCAAACAAACTTTTGATCGCGACTGCGTTCTTGTACATTTTATTAGGAGTTAATAAAGCCCTAAACTGGCGATGGCGCTTAACCCGTCATACGAGGCGATCGGCAAGGGATTCGTTCAGCAGTATTATGCGCTGTTCGATGATCCTACGCAGAGGCCAAACTTAATTAATATGTACAATGTAAGTTATTTTATTCTTGATTTATAAGTTTTGAGAATAATTTTTTGCTATGTAACATAACCACAATTTCTTACTTTTCCCACTACTATTGCTAGACTGAATCATCCTTCATGACGTTCGAGGGCCTTCAGATTCAAGGTGCCATCAAGATCATGGAGAAACTAACTGTGAGTAGTCTTGTTATCTTTGGGTATGTGCTATTCAACATTTTGGAGCCAGTGTGCTCGATGCTTGTATAGCTCTCAGATCTTCTGAAGGAGTTTATGATGATCTGAGTCTGCGGTGTTCTATAATCTTCTAAGACTTTATTAAGGGATCTATGTAAGTTTGTTTTTTATTTTCAGAGTTTAAGTTTTCAAAAAATTAACCGAATAATAACTGCCATTGATTCCCAACCTATGTTTGATGGGGGTGTTCTAATCAACGTTCTAGGAAGGTTGCAGGTGAGCGTTCAATCTATTA
Organism: Cephus cinctus; assembly: GCF_000341935.2. Classification (NCBI taxonomy): domain Eukaryota; kingdom Metazoa; phylum Arthropoda; class Insecta; order Hymenoptera; family Cephidae; genus Cephus; species Cephus cinctus. Next base: position 203,174 of record NW_014333261.1, on the reverse strand, counting down.
TGAATATTACTATTCTTACTAAGTACCATTATATTCATATGGCAAAAGTAATATATTTGTTGCCAATACAGAACACATGATACAGCAATAAGATATTATCAAAAAGAATATTGTTGTGCTTAAATGGCAATTATTAGTATTATATTTTTGTTCAACTTTGCTTTAAACGTTCAGACAGTGTTGTACAAAAATGACAGTGATAAGTGGTGTCACTATAAACCAGTGATAAGATACTATAAATAATAATATAAGGGAAAACATTCTGACTTGCAACAAAATAATCTGTTCTTTAGTATAGATTTCAATGATAAAAGAACCATGTAGATTGGAATTGCATAAATAATAATTAGCTATCGATTCTTGATGGTTGGGCAGACCGATGAAGATCAGCCACACGCGTACATCCAGACATTTGTCCTGAAGCCAATCGGCATCAGCTTTTTCGTGCAGCACGACATCTTCAGACTCGCGTTGCACGACACTGTCTAAGACGTCTGGTACTGATCGACCATCGATCTTCATACCGTGGTACAGGCAAGCTCAGCATACTTTTCCTGCTGTTATGCTTTGCTCACTGTCACGTGAGCATGCACGCTTTCCATTAACTCATTCAAACGCGCTACTCTATAATATCAATTAAATAAATTTACACAAAGTACTATGAGTTCTCCGATATCTATGCAACTTGGTCACTTACAATATCTTTACAAGCTAACTTTGCTTCATTCTTATGAAAGTTTTAGATTCCAAAATGGTAAACATACATACATTCATATAGTTTAACTTCAAAGATCATATCGCATTGTGAACATCGAGTGGTTTCCCTTTGTTACATACCATAGTCATCATTTATTTTTATTCCCTGCATGGTTTGGAAATGACGCATGTTTATCATGGTCATATAATTTCTACTCTATGTTAAACAACAATTGTTAACAATACATTATCAACAATATTCTGTATGCAATCTGTACTAATTCCTGATAACAAATTATTTTTACTTGTGACTCAGTTCTAATTCTCAATGACGTACCTTAAAAATAATATACAAGCCTTACTACGAATATTATTTACCATAGACTGCAATACTTTTCAAAGGAGAAGCACAACTCATTATTTTTCAATGATAATTATATTATTGCTATAATTCTGTGATTATTTAACGCTGCCTCTCCGAATAGTATGCTGATTGTGATTGCAGGCAGACGAAGACCCACCGCATGCCTTCTCGCAGATATTTGTGTTGAAGCCACTGGGACCCTCGTTCTTCTGCCAACACGACATCTTCCGCCTGGGTATTCACGATACTGTGTGAATTAAGCAGCAATGAAAAAACTAAAAAGAAAAAAAATACAGCAACACGAATGAACGAACGAGCAAACGAGCGAGCGAAGACTTAGATAAACTCGATAACAGTGGACAGTAATGTTATCAAGCCGCGGTCACACTCCGTAACACATCGTACGTCGAGACAAGTGAGCTACTTTAAGAAAACTTTATTTCTTTTAACAGACTATTCTGGGTTTTTTTTTCTACATATATCCTTCAATCCATTTGTCCCAAATTGCTCTTATTCTATTGATCCTTATCCTCTCCTTTTGACTCCTCTTCAGTCATTCGGCACCGACACTTTTTATATAAAGCATTTTCGCTTATATATATATATATATACATTGGCCACGGCTAATTGCTATTACCAATAAATACCATTTAATAATTGTCTCGCTTACTTGGATGCATCCTGACATAAGTTAAATTTATTTTTATTGTCCCTTTTTCCTCCTTTCTGTACATGTCGAGCGATTCGTCCTGACGAATGTCTACTTGCCATGTTTTTTTAGTGGTTCGACGAGATGAACTAGCGCGACGTGTTATCATTTTCATACATCGTCATTACGAATTTCTCCTGTTAATACTTCAGCGAAATTCGTTGTTACGTAGTTTGTAGGATCGATGCTATGTATTTTTGTAAAGCGGAGAATTAACGTTAAATACAAAGTATACAAATTATTCGCGAGGGTACTATAACGATCCCGCCACCTGTACAAATTAGAATAACTCGCCCTCGTTTGAAAATTTCTTTATTGACCTATTAACAGTATGATTAACTAGAGATTTCCGCGCTTTGCTTGCTCCAATTCAATGGCCTCGAACAGAGCCTGGAAGTTGCCTGCTCCGAAACCCTGTAACGAATAAAGAGATTTGTAAATAAAATAATAATCTTTAATTGCCATTCGGCTGTTCTTCTCGTACAATTGAAATTTTTCAGATTCGTATTGGGAATTTAATTACGTGGACGAGTCACGCGTCACGCTTAAAGTTACTTGTAAAGAAACAATTCGAGGAATAAGAGAAAGACGAGAAAAAATCTTACATTGTGATTACGACGCTGTATGACTTCTATGAAAAGCGTAGGCCTGTCTTGCATGTTCTTTGTGAATATTTGCAATAGATATCCCTCTTCGTCATAGTCAATCAATATTTTCAATTTCTAAAAACAGTTCCCCTTCATTAGTCTGACAATTACACTTGATTGTCATTTACAGAGGATCCACAAAAATTCATACCTGAAGAATATTCAAGTCTTCAAGTATTTTAACTTCGCTGCTCTCGAGTCTCTTTCTTAACATCTCATAATAAGTGTCCGGTACTTCAAGGAATTCCACTCCTCTTGCACGTAAATGGCTAATCTAGAATGCAACAAGTGTCGTTATCGATAACAATTTCTCAAATACTATTTCTCATTGAAAGAATATTGGCCACAGATTTACTTACAGCTGTGAGAATATCACTTGTATTCAGTGCAATATGTTGCACACCGGCTCCACCATAATATTCTACATATTCCTGAATCTGTGAACGCTTCTTCCCAGGTGCTGGCTCATTTATTGGCATCTTTACAGTTTCCTCATAATTTGTCATCACAATGGAACGTAGTGCTGAATATTCTGTATGCAATTGAGTGTCGTCAACTGACCAGAACCTGTGAAACTGTAAACATTGCTCGTACCTGAAGAGAGAATATGAATGAATGAGAAGTTATTAATTAATGCTATCAATTCAGAATAAAATTATTGTTATCCTTACCATTTGGCCACTGATTCCATTTGACCATCTGGTTGATTTCCAACGACATGATCAATAAATTTCAAATCAATCACTGGCCTAAATAATAGAATAGTTAGAGATTGATAGGCGGTATAACGTAACGTGTTATCTTTGTCAAAGCTTACAGAATCTTTGTGAGGGGATCTTTGGGAAGGTCCTGGAATCCTGGCAAAAATTTACCCTTGTACTTGCTTCTGTCAACGAACGTATGCAGGGTATCTCCATACTAAATAATATTCTTAAATAAACTTTAATTTATATTTAGAAATAGCAATTTATTTTGACTTACTGTTTGCACTGTGGCAAAACGCACTGTTCCATATTCGTCCGTTTCCTCCCACAGTTCTCGTATTACTTTGGCCCCGCGCTCTTTCGCCACCTAAACAATGTGTTCGGTTACATGAATAAAAACTTGTGATTAATACCAAACACTTGGCTAAGCTGAATTTACCTTGAATACAATTTCGATATCTTCGACGGCAAAGGCTACGTCCCGGGCTCCATCACCGTGTAGCGACAAATGACTTGAAAATTCCTCGTCGTTAGGTTCATAGGCAGATTCAAATACAAATACAATCTAGAATAAAAATAGATTTTATTAATAATAATAGTTAATTTTTACTTATCCGTATAACTTACCTTGTTCTGTTTAACTGCATATGTCGCGAACCGTCTGGAGCCAGTTTCCAAACCGCGATAGCCCAGAGGTTCAAAACCCATCCTGGCGCAGTAATAGCTGGCAGCCTAAAGAATTATGTTACAATAAAGTAATTATTCATTAATAAGGCATATCACTTATATTTTATGACACTCACTTGTTTTGCATTGCCAACCCAAAACCTCAAGTGATCAAAGCTTAAGAACTTCCCTCCTTCCGGCTATGAATAAAATGCAGAATTAATAATTTTAAGTTCATTGTTTTCAAACGTTAATGTTTTTTCAAAATTCTTATTCTTACCTTTGGTCCTTTATCTGTGTACGTAGTCTGTCAAAGGGAATAAAAAGAAACGTTAATTTCGTTGTTTTGCACTTAATCCATTGAAGAAACTTACCATTTTGGATTGTGAAGTCTCGCAGAAAAATCTCTTTCCTATGGCGAATAAACATTTATTGTTAATCCTGGTCGAACCTTCTTTAAATATCAAACTCATGAAACGTAGGAGGGAGTTATCCTGAGATTCCCATTGGTCCACCATGGAGGCTTGTTTACGTCAACCTGTATGGAATTGCCTCATAAATTACAGAATTATTGTAGAAGGAGAAGCACACGACCTGTTGCCATGAAGAAGGCATGATGCGGTCGTATGATAACTGCGTGCCCGACACCTGAAGGCTCGACCATGTTTCCTTCTGATGGAACTTTCTATAACAGATGAAAAAAAATAAAAAAACCCACTTATTTATTCGTATTCTTTATCGAAGGAATTCTGTCGAAATCCTAAAGATGTGGTGCCTCTTTTGAATGCCCAAAGGACGAGCAGATATTCAGATCTCCAAATTCTTTTTACAGTGAAAACTGGGTATGTATGCTAAAAGTGTAAAATGTTATAAAACATTTATTTAATTTTCATATTGTCGAAATTCGTTACAAATCTATTCAAAGATGTTTCTTTGCTAAAAAAGATGCTTTTTGACGCACGACGTACACCTTAACTGGCACTTTCAAATTGTCGAAACGAGGAATGGCCGTGAATCTGGAATTTTATAATATCAAAAGGTATCTATGACGATTGGTTTGCCAATAAACAGGATAACCTGTTGATACAAACATCGATGTGATAAATATGTTAACTAACCGGTCTTGGAAGGCTCGGCTTTTTCGTGACGCAGGAATCCACATATCACGTTCGTTGGCAAGAAAGACTAATTGATTACCAAGAGATTGTTAACACCTAATGGGATTCAATTAATAGGAAGTTAATTATTATGGTAAGAAATGACAATAATGAAAAACACACATTAAAAAATTGTTCAGCTGTTTCACTTTATTAAGTCGCATCGTCGTCCACAATGGAGTCCGTTGCAAGTATCGTAAAGTTTCTCTGACGAAGAGAGAAACACATGGAACGTATGAAGTTTTGAAATACTGTAAAACAAGGATCTATCGATTACATGAAAATTCGTTACATTTAATTAATCGCTATCGAAATTCTACGAATTGAGACGCAATAAACGTCATTAATCAACGCACAGCATTATTAACGATACCAGCATTTGTACACAGAATTTTCTTTCGCATGTTGTACAATTAATAACATTCTCGCGCAATTAATAATATTCTCATTAAATACTAATACTAGCCGTATGATAATATCATACTCTCTCTTTTTCTCAAGCATACTTCCACTTTCTTTTTTCTCTCTTTCACTCATTTGCTCATTCTCTTTCTGTCTACCGTAAGCTGAACGATGTTCTTTATGTAATAAAAAATACTATTTCGCATCCTTTAACGATTAAAATAATACAGGAGGCTCTTATTCTCTTGCAACTTAAATTAAGTCTATTGGCTTTCTAAGTCTATAGCGAACTGTAGCGATTTCATTAGAATATAGTAATAAAAGTCACGGGTCTTTGAAAAACTATGTGTATGGTTCCAGTATTGATATGAAAGTCGTTCATCGTTGAAATGTTAAAAATTCGGTATCGATTCTCTAATAAAAATTACAATTCCATGCTATATCTATATCGACTACCATTCGTATATTGAGATAATAGATTAAACGTGGCATATCAATTTCTTTAAATGGAGCATTCCAAAAAATCTATCTTTTCTCACTGTATTAGATTCCTCGACAATCCAGCATCGTCTGGAATTTCTTGTATATTTAGATTATGTACAGAATGGTCATTTAAGTATAAACGCTATAGCAGTTTCTAAACAGTAATGCTAATAGGGATAAAAGAGAAATAACGTATACAATAACAATAATTAAGATACCACTTGCTTAAGGGAATGTTAAATGGCAGGTCGTTTACACGCAACAGTGTAAATAGAGTAAAACAATAGATTTAAGAAATTCATTAACAACGTCAATTGATCAAAGGTCAAAGTGATCGCGTTAGGAAAGACGAATGACAAGTCGGCAAGGTACTAGTTACTTAATAACTAAAGGATTGCATAGTTTCTGTTTGTCTTCTTTTTTTCATGGCAAGATAATCGCCCGGCCGTTTTCCTTATTTTTGAATACGTGATGCGAATTCAACCGGGTCTTTAAATTCGCGAATTTATAACAACACAATTCCGTGGTCTCTTTCCAGTCTACGTTTGGCTTTTAAGGGCACGACGCCCATCAAGTCCGCAGGAGTCGGTAGCCCACCAGAAGTGTTTGGAGCCATTGCTTGCTGGTAAAATACTTCAGTCTTGCCGCACTGGTTACCGTAAACAACCGTATCCTCTGTTCTATAGCAAAACATGCGCCATTTATAATTAAATCTCACGCTAATAAATTAATATCAATGACTAATCGTCTAATCGACTAAATCATCAATTGGTCTTGATGGTTCAAGAGAAATAAAAGACTGCTTAATAAAAGTTGTCTACAAGCACTACGAGCGCGTAAACAAGCTTGTTTACCAATTCGTGCAACTTACCTGATAATAATGTCCGTGAGATTACTCGCTTTGGTAAATCGGTCGTGTAACGAGGATACAATTTCTAGTTCCGTCACGCCCCAGAGTCCAGAACGATGCACGGTATCCCATTCAGGATCTACACTTAGGACACTGTAGAGTTCCTTGTTCTCGTTGGAGGGAAGTGGCTCCAGACATTGCTGAAGACGAGTTTCCAGTCTCCCCAATGTGCTCACGCAGGTTTCCCACTGGTGATGGTACACATGCAAGTGACGTTAATTGTTTAGAAATTAATACAATTAGAAATTGATTGAATAATAATTCAGATATAAACGTTACTTACAAGGGAATGTATTAGTTCAGGATTATTGCCTGTACCATCCTCCATTAATAATACCAGAACCATATTTTGATGTCCACACAAAAATAATTCAGTTTTCTCCAACTGACTGTCGTCCTTAATTATCCAATCTTCCTCGAGTTCGTCTACTTCGTCGCTACCGCTCTCCTTGCTGGCAGCTTCTAATTTACTCTTCAGTAATTGATTGGTGGCTGTTGAGAATGACAGGTCACGAAATTCACTAGGTGTCGTTTCTCTACTGCAAAAACCACTAGTTCTCTCATCCGCGAGTAGACTCAATTTTGACATTAATGGCGTCAATTGTAAACCGTCTAATTTACGTTTCTGAGGCAGATCGAATATACTTCCGCACTCTGACGTTGATTTTCGTCGCTCGTCATCCTCTGTACTGTTTAATGGTTTTAAAGGTAAACTCATGGATCTCCTGTATATCTCCTGCTTGTTCTTTTTCTCTAATCTCACGTCCAGCGTGGAATTTATTTTCTCCGAATCATCCCCATTACTTTCCTCCTGACTTTTATCCATACTCTTTGACTCTGTAGCCATTGGGAAGTCTAAAGCTAGTTCTTTACAATTGTTTACTTTGATTGTGTCCGCATTTAGCTCTTGAAGGTGAGTTGCTATATATTGGTCATAAAGTGAGCGAGATACAGGCAAGCCGTCGTAACGAAAAACCGGATAATACGGATCGGTTATGGTATTATAGAATTGTTTGGATGACTTAAACCTGGGTGAATCAGCACCGTAATCAGTACACAGTTTATCGTTGAGTCGAGGAAGACCTAGACTGTAATATCTAAGTGATACTTTGTTCGAGTATTTCCGGATTGACTCCTCGAGGTCGGATGTACTCAAGCTCTTTCTATTTGTCTCTTTACACTTGAGAAGATTCTCCTTAGTGTTTGCATTTCTTAATTTGTTTAGGCGTTTACATCTGAGAGCTTCCTTCACGACATCCGGAATGTCGTCCGTGTTCTCCTTCATTTCCGGTCTATTCTCTGGTTTCTTATCTGCTTCCAGTTTGTCCTCCAGTTCTTCAGCTGCACTACATATCGATACTGCTGTACCATGCAGGATACGATTCACGTCTTTCAATGGCGTCGAACAGACACTTGGTGTTAAGGGATTTGAATATTTGGTACGTTCTACTCGTGACTCCTGCTTGCGTTTTGCTGGTGAATACGTTACTGTAGATGGCGGCTTTACGCATTGCGTTACATTGCCGTATGGGATTGAATCTAACTCGCCTTCTTCCGGTACTGTAAATATTCGCGAGGTGTCTCGCTTCATACTGGATATCGGTAAATCTTTTGTACCAGTTTTTTGGAGGGCCTACAAGATTACGTGTCTATGAGTAATTCTATTATTAAGTCATATTAGACTTTTCTTTTTCTACCTTTTTGAACGGAACCTTTTTCACTGTTGAGTCCAAGTACGAGCTGTGTACTCTTTCGATGTTTGCATCCTGGGATAATTTTTCTATCTGTTTATGTTCTACGTATACACGTAGTAGCTGAACACCCACAGGCAAATGAAAGTCTGTTGATATTCTTTCAGCAGGAGCCTGTTTTTGTTTAATTAAATTTTATAAACATTTTGGATTCAATTTTAAAGAATTTTAATTACCTTTATTCGATACGGATCAGTTATTACTAGCTGCTTTGTCAGTTCTGCACTCAATTGAGTAGCTACCACTCTAAAATTTTAGAAATAACATAAGTGTAGTATAGGATAATGTATGGAACAATTGATAATTCAATTAACATCAGTTTTATTTAAACTTACTTATTATTATAAAAGAGAGCTCCAGCCATAATACCACTTGTCTCTTGGCAATACTGAAGTACTTGAATAGCTTCCAAAAAAACATTACTTGCACTCTGTAACAGAAGGTCATGAGATATTGAAGAAAAGATTTGTCTATGGAATATCCATAGAATCCATTACCTTTGGAAGTTTTATATTGGGTATATTGGAAAACATATTGGCACCATATTGTAATATCGGTAAATACGTCTCAAACATCTGATAAAGTTTCTCCGTGAGCTTATTTCGATCACTAGCGAAGGATGAGGAAATTGTTTCCAGATCACAGTGAAAAAACTTGAGTATAGATTCCAAAGTGTCAGATCTCCTTTCCAAAACCCAATCCTGGATATTTCTATCTGTACCAACAGCCTAAAAAAGATCATACTCATTAGTTAAATATAAATTTTAAGAATAGTTAGCGAAAATTAATAGACGCACTTACAAGCATGTAGTGTCCGAATCTCTTTAAGACAAATTTACCACCTTGTAGAGATATCAAACGTGGTGCTGAGAAGGAACTTGCAAGGAATTGATTAACTCCCATTAATTGACCTGCTAAGGCGAGACGCTGGGTCGGCGAAACCCATGCTGGATGAAAATAAACTACAGCCTCTGCTGGATCATCCTCTTCCTTGGAACATCTCACAGTGTCATAGACAAATACTATCATCATCTCTCTGAAACAGTAATTTTTTTTTCACATTTTCTAGTTTAATTATCGATAGCGCTTTGACCTGATTAGGTCAGCTACCAAGTTTAAAAGGTATTACTTGCTAGCTTTCTCGGGTAGCACATATGAAAATGAGTTGTTTCACTTCGTTATCGAAACAATACGAATGATTCACTGAAACCTATCGGTCATTTGTGACCAACTATCGATATATCCAAACGTTTCAGATAAGATTGTATTTCTGAGTGCGTACGTCGACTTACGTTACATCACTACGTGTTATATGAAATTATTATACGGTAAATAGCAAAGCGTATGCAAAGGTCGACGAGTGCAAGCTGCACCCAGTCTTGCATTTTTACTTTTTTATTCAGTAATATTTATGTAATAGTACGTCTTAGAGATAACAGGGAGAATAGGTCAGAATGAGATTTGTCATCTTGTGCGAATGAACTGAAATGAAAAATAAAATTTTATAAACCAAGAAAGATGTTAGTAAAGAGAAAATATAGTTCATTATAATAGTTGTATTAATTAGCTAAACGATACCATGCATGTGCTTGAGCTAATTGAAATTAATTACTACGTGAAACTGTACAGAACTAGAGCCTATGTAAGAATCTATTTGTAGTAATGCATGATACGATGTATGAGAAAAACATAAGAAAAATGTCTCATAGTGTCAAATAAAAAAAAATCAGCAAGTTTGATTATCACTATATCCCCATTGAAATAAGCACACAGATTTGAATGTAGTCTAACAAACCACATGTAATTGAAGTTTCCATAGAACAGTCAAGAGGTTGAAATCAAGTAATTCATAAACAAATGAACAAACACAACGCAACCAAGAATAGCCTGTAATCCAGCAGCGCTGGGAAACTCACACGAGTTTAAAATCAGCATTGTCTTTAGCAAAGAAAACAGAATTGAATAGAGACATATGGAGAAAGCTGGCTTTTGCACAAAGAGCTTGCCAGCAAAGGAATAGTAAAGATAACGTGAGCGTGTCACGTCGACAAGGTTTAGTAGAAAGATTAAAAAGAAGAGGAGCAGGACGTGGACGGGGAAGATCATTCAGCAAAATGCGTCGCGCCGGGACGTGATAGTAAACAATTCGTTATCACTGAGGAGCACACTAATTTCTTCAGCACCGAGCGTCGACTTATAATTAGATAAGAATACTATTACGCAATCCGTACTTTGCCATGGTGATTGTTTACGTGTTGAGGCGGCCTATAGCAGAACTGTCAGTCACTTAGAGTGCTTCCTCCGGTTTAATTACTTCCTTCTGACACTTCTCAACGTAGATCTTCTTCAGCTTTCTCAATCCAGTCGCCGTCCCTCCTGCTCGTTCACTCTTTAAATTTATCTCTCCTCTTCCTCCAGGAGTTCTTGGATTTCACTTTGGAGTAAGTCCTAGGAAGCTACCACGATGACAACGATCAGAACTCGCATTCACCATGCCAATACTTCCTCGCGGACTCCCGTATATTCCAATCCCTGGGAAATGTACATTACCGTCGTTATATAAGGCAAATTGCCGGACATAATCGGGTTGCCACAAATCGCTCCTCTGCCGCCATGTTTTCTATCGATCCGTCACTTCAACCTTCCATCCTCCTCTTCATGCTCCTTTATTTTTTACCTCTTTGCCGCTCTCCTGATTGCACATATTTTACATTCTTCATGAGCATTCACTTTCGACCTTCATTCTCTCTTCTTTTAGAGATACTCCTGCATGTCTTTCTTAGTACGGATATAGCATCTGCAAGGATACGCATAAAATTGATATTAACACAGTTTATTCCTTCTTATTTACTTGATAAGACTTTGCTACAGTACAAACTCTCTTGCAACTAATATTATTGTATTATTGATATAAAAGATATATACGACATTAGTTCAATTATTGTTACTTCTCCATATTATACTTAATTGTTATATTCGATGAAGACTGAAACGTACTATAGTTATTTTCAGGTATAGTAATGTCTATTGCAACTAAATAAATCATTATGTAATTAATAAGACCGAAAAAAACTCTTTAACCAATCTTTTTTAATGAATAGTTAAATTTTTATAAAATTGTCTAATGAAAACTAGTAAAGGAGTTGTGGTCACATCTGAAAGCCCATCCTTAGTCCCGCTTTAAGGCAACCCTGTAATTGCCCTTCGGAGACGTTCCTCTCGATTTTTCAAAATTTTGACAGGACATTCCGTCAGAGCCGATTTTTGGCGGGAACTTTCCGTTGGTGCCACTTAAATGAATTTCTGCTACCTCCTTAGCTCGCATAAGTTCCTAATATCAAAACCCGATTTTTACGGGTCTAAATTTTCAATGTACCGAATATGCATTCATCCTTAATGTCTGGTATTCATCGTGAGATGTCACTACACCCAGAAATTTGCGCAGAGATGAGTAGGGAGATGACCAACTCTACGGTTTAAGGCGATATCAAAAGCCCAAATCAGAGATTTGCGTATTAATTTCTTTTCTTTTTAATGCACTGTAATATCGCAGCTCTTTGATTGTATTTTGTTTATTGGTGCTTCCGTGACAATGGATTATGTATAGCAAGATTTTCATGTTCTTTGTTGAACATTTGAATTAGAGGCATTTATACTGGGATAAACTTTATTAATTTGAATTTGTTTATTATCTTCAGAACATTGATCCTGTTCTTTCTCATTATGTCATTATCGAACAACTTGATTCTTCTTTAATTGTAAATAAGAACTAAACTAAGGCAACATATCGGTTATTCATGTAGATGCTGCTTGCTGGCTACTGTGAACTGCGGAAAGCGCCAAGAGGCGCACGTGGAGTTTGTCACTGCTGTTACGTATAGCTGCATTTTTTAATTTGTTTAAATATAATTTGTATTGTTACATAAAATATTATGGCTGGTAAAAGTACTGATAGTGATGTACCACAGGTGCAGATACGTTTCATAACGAAACAACAGCAGTAAGTTGTGTTGATTATAATAATGGAGTGATTAGGTTATAGATGTTTGTATGATAGTTTGATATTTGATGGAGTATTAGTTTCTGCGAATAATGGATATTGGTGAATTTTGTTATTATAGATGATTTTGAATCCGTTTAAAGTTGATGGCTTTGCACTTTTTGATTGATACATTTTTTTTAGGTTTGCAGTACCAGATTTTCCATTATCCGTTCCTGCACCAGTGATCGCTGTTGAATTGAATACTCTTGTAAACGAACTTTTGAAAGGTATTTGATTTCGTCCTACTTTTAAAAAGAAAGAATATTAATCTTCGCTTTGTTTTAATTTGAAGAATCTATCGATGCTGCAAAGTTCATTGAATTTGACTTTCTGGTGTGCTCCGAATTTTTACGTTCTTCTTTGGCTGAGCATCTTGAGGAACGTGGAGTCTCAACGGAGCAAGTAATAGATGTAGAATACCTTGAAAAACATCCAGAGCCAGAACCACAGGATTGTCTAATTCATGATGATTGGGTGTCTGCTGTGGCAGTGTGTGAGAAATGGTTGGTGTCTATATTGTACTGACATTTCCACATCGCATTCCAATGAGCTATTAACTCCTTTATAGGATATTGACTGGGTGCTATGATAACACCTTACATATTTGGACTACAAAGGGAAAGCACAGACTCACAATACCAGGGCACACATCCCCCATAAAAGCTGTAGCATGGATTTCGCTTGGTGAAGAAACTGGAACTTTTGTTAGGTACAGATTCATCAAAGATCTATTCAACTATAAAGAATTTATAAATTTACCTGAATTATAGTGCCTCCCAAGACCAAACGGCTATAATATGGGACTGGAATATATCAGGGAACTCTGTAGATTGTGTTCACGTTTGTAAAGGACATGAGCGGAGCTTGGAATCTGTAGGTGTCAATTATGATTCGAGTTTAATGGCCACAGGGTCATGGGACACAATGTTAAAAATATGGTCAGCGTGTAAGTACTTTTAGACAATAATATAAGATTTATTTTAAATTCAGACTGTACGTACAATGACTATTTTTTTCACAGCAACACAGGATGACGATGACGGAGAATCAAGTTCAAAGAGGACAAAGACAGAACATGGCAAAACCAGAGTAACTATCCTTCTCATGAATAAATGCTATTTAGTAAATTAATTGCTAAAAAAACATGCATTTTGCAGACACCAAAAGTAACATTAAAAGGACACAAAGAAGCAATAAGTAGTGTAAAGTGGTCTGACAAATCAGAGATTATCACATCGTCCTGGGATCATACCCTAAAACTTTGGGATTCCGAACTAGGTGGAATAAAACAAGAAATTCCAGGTAATAAAAGTTTCTTCGATGTGGATTATTCTCCATTGTCAGGCACTTTGATAACAGCATCAGCAGACAAACACATAAGACTTTATGATCCTCGATCAACAGGTAAGAAAAAATAGAAAAATTTACCATAACTAAATAAATATCCTTATGATAATCATGACGTTTTCATATAGAAGGTGCAGTAGTAAAAGCAACCTTTACCTCGCACACACAATGGGTGCAGTGCGTAAGCTGGTCAACAACACAAGATTACTTATTCCTGTCTGGTGCTTATGATAATCAGGTCAAATTATGGGATACTCGGAGGTAAGACCGCAATAATCCAAGAGCTTCAAGTTCCCTCATGCTATAAAAAATAATCTTATTCATTCTCCAAGTCCGAAGGTACCTCTCTACGACCTCTCTGGACACGAAGACAAAGTCCTCAGCTGCAACTGGTCAAATCCCAAATTGATGGTATCAGGCGGTGCTGACAACACAGTAAGGATATTCAAATCCAAGTACGCAATGTGTTAAACCCCTGTAAATCGTATACCTTGTACAATACATTAATCTTAATAATTAAAGGATGTACCTGTTTCTTACCACAATACATTCTTCCCCTTGAATCCATCCTGAAGGATGTAGGTGTAATAAGACATAAAAATAACCTTATCGCCCACCTAACAATACACAAAGTTGGACATAAATCATATAAAATGTTTTCGTACGAATCGTTGAGAAAGTTCATTCTGCTTTATTGATTTAGGTATTTCATCTTCTCGTCTCGTCTTAACAGCACATACAGAATCGTACAGTAATTTCTAGACAGCGAAACCGCAAACGAAGAAACGAACGAACGTGGAGTCCAGAGTGACATTCGAGTAAATCGCGGGTATATTCGATTAACTAATCCGACAATAGAGATTCGGAGACAGTAATTCTCAGGAGAGTCAAACTTCGATCGAGGAAGCGAACAATTGGAGCTGTACCTGCGAGTCGTACAACTAACAAAAGGAACAACAGGATTTCATACGTGTCTTATTTATCTCAGTTCCATAATTCATGACCCTCATACGAGCCCACATTAAAGTAGGGAAATCCCATCAAAGGAGACTAACGCATCGTTATCCTCTAGCTGACGTTGAAAGAAAGAAAGAAGCAAAGGGAAGAAAAAAAAAGTAAAGGGACGAGGAAAATATCATTTCTTTCGATTAATCGTTCGATATTTTCTTTTTCACTTTTTGTTTCTTTATACCCCCTTGTTCTTTCACCTTGAAAAAACGTACGAAACTATGCGCAAGTATAACGCTAGGACACATTTGTTCCAATGCACATCATACAGTAAACACAATGCGGTCTCTGTAAATAGGCAGATGGTATTTTTTTTCATGGTTCATATTAATCTCTCTCTCTCTCTCTCTCTCTCTCTCTCTCTCTGCTTCCTTCTGATTAACGTATCTCGCTTTTATCACACTCTCTCTCTCTTTCTAATAGTTTCATACACGCATCTCCCTTTTACGTTCGCCTATCTCGATTTCACCTATGTATATTTTTCTCTTTCTCACGTTCAATCTTTCTCTCAAACTTTCGTTCACTCTCTCACTCTTATACATGCACGTGACATCTTCGCAGTGTCTCCATCTTTCCATGTCTCTCTCTCTCTCCCTCCCTCCTTGTTACTCTGAATCTACCCCCTCAGTCGCTCATTTCGTTTGCCGACGCATTTTTTCCCTTCTCCTTTGTGCTTCGCGCTTTTCTAATTAATTTCCTCTTACTTGAACTTCGCCACTTAATTGTTCTTAGTTTACCTCCCTCTCGTCATTCAAAGACTCTAAGTCTTCGTTTTTTAACCCTTTTTTATTAACCACTAACCACCCACTCCCCTCACGCATACCTGGCTTATCCCACACAAAGACTAGCGTTATTTCATCTTCATCAGCGTTACTTTTTTTTTTCGTATTTCTTCATTTTTTTTTCTCACCCCTCGAACGATCCAAAATAAACTAAGGGCACTTTTAGTGGCTTATGCCCTGTCCTTACACGAGTTTTTTTTCATGAAAAATCTAATTCTGACCGTTGTTAAACTTTGTTTTATTACAGCACCTATCGACTTCTAAGAGTCCCTAATTCTTAGCTAGCTATGACACACTTGCCTTAGATCTCTATGGGTTGTATTTTTAATAATAAGATTTTTTTGTTGTTTCCTCTTCTGCCTCCTCCTTTTCTTCCTCGTCGTCATCATATCTTGTCTCGTGTCTACGCGCTACGCCTCGCCAGAATTTTTCTCTTTTTTTTTTCATTTCTTTGTTATTTCCTTAAACCTTACACCTAGGGAAATCCTATTAAAAACGATCTCTCGTATTGTATTACATCCTAAGGTCCGCGCGCATCGTGCCTCGTCTCGTTTTCTCTCTACTCTAGAACAGTGAGTTCAATTTTTTTTTCTTTCGGGCTTTCTCTCTACTTTTTTTATAATTTTTTTTTTCCCCTCGTCTTCCTTCTCCTCTCATTCCTCATTGGTCACAACACCACACGACACGCAAATCTCTCAGCGGAGAAGACAAACCGTAGAGGAAAGACAATTACAAAGTAAACGACAAAAAGTAAAAGGCGTCAGACAATAATCATAGCTTAAACGTCAACGGATAATTGGTAAAATTAAAGGGGGAAAAAAAAATACAAAAAGAAAAGAGAATAAATATAAAAGCAAAGACCAACACGAAAGATCGCGATCTCGTGCCACGACAGCATTGACGTGTGAGGAAGAGGGAACCCAGAAAAAACCTCGAAAGAAAGTATCGAAAAAAAAAAAGAAACTCACGGAGAAGAAAATCAGAGAGAAGGGTGGGGGACGACACTACGTGAGTTTAAACCAACAGAAAAGAAAAAAAAAACAAGCTGACACAACAGCCATAAGAACAACAGGTCGAAGTGCAAGTGTAAGTAGAAGACAGTGTGGGGAAGTGGGTGTGAAGAGAAAAGTAACAAAAAAAAAAAGAAATCTTAATTGACTAATTATTCACCTATAAAAATTAATAACTAGAAAAAAAAACGACAACGAAAAGACAAAGGACAGAAAAAAGTAGAGCGATGCTCCGTAACAAGTATTTAAAGACGGTTGGGTTGAGGTTAGGTGAAAAAAAAGAGAAAGAAACAAATAAAAGAAAACCTTGTCAACCGAGGAGCAACAGCAGCAGCAACAGCAACAGCGGTAGCAGCAGCTGCATCGTCATCAACAGCAGCAATAGTAATAGTAATTGTTTTTTTTTTTTTACTAGTGCTAGCGATAGTAATAGTAGTGTAATAGTAATAGTGATAGTAATAGTAGTAGTAGTAGCAATAGTAGTGGTAGGTGCAGGAAGATGGGGACGAGGAGGAACTGTACAAAAGTGCCGACGGGAAGGATCGTACACTTTGGAAAAAACTTTTAAAAACTAATCCTTAGGTCGCAATACTCCTTACATTACTTAATTAAAAACACCCTATAAGATACGATTTTTTTTGTGTCGCTACAATTAACCCTAAAAGCTACGTGGATACTAATTGCTACGGAGACGCTAGAATTCCTAAAAAGCTTACAAGAAAGCATCATCGTCGTTTTATCATCGCCATTCGGTTCGTGAATTGTGATGAGACTTCTAAGAGTAAAGTGAAAAGAAAAATAGAAAAAAAAAGGGTCGCCAGGTATCCCAGTACCCAGATAATACCCTTTTCTCTCTCTCTTTCTATCTCTCACGACTTTAATAAATTCGCCTCGCTCTTCTCCCTTCTCACGCAACCTTTTCTCTCTCTCTTTCTGTTTGCGTTACCGCTTAAATCTGTCCTTGTCCTTAATATAACCCGGCCAGCCCAAGCACCAGGCCCGCGGTGCGCAGCAAGCAAAGTCCCTTACTAAGAATTTCATTTTTCTTCACGAATTATATTACAGTAGACAATATACGTCGTAGACTAATAATATATTTAATATGAATAGCCAGTCAGTCTTGACGGGTGCGAGGTGCATAGGCTGAACGGTGCCCCACCGTGGTCACGCGTACCACACGACAGCTGTCTCGTCCTTGATCCATATTTTTTTTCAATTAATAATAAACAATCATTTTATCCGACTAAATTAATTAACAATCCCACCAAGAGGCTCGCGCCATTACCGACAGAGCAAAGAAAAATACAAATTGCAACGCCGATAAAATAATTACGTTAACTCGTGTCAGCCATTGTTACAATCTTTTCGTATCACGATCGTCACCCGTGTCGTAATTTGAATTATCAACTGTTACATTTCCAGTCGTTCTCTGCTCGCTCACTTCGTCTCGTAGATCAGTCCTTTAGCGTCTTTTATCAATTTTTTTTTTCCCTTTTCCTTTGTTACCTAGTGTACTCCTATGTCCTCCACTTGTAGCAGGGCTAACGGCGAGGCATTCTCCTACCATTAAAACGGTACATCCTAATTACAAACTCACTACCCTATCTAAGTGTTATTCTTATCTCGACGAAAGTTCTAGAGAAAGTGTTTCCTGTTCTTTTTTTTTCTTCTTTCTTCTCTCCCACTTTGCAGCCACATCCAACCGCCCTAATAACCCTATAACTCATAGTGAACGCCTAGCTACACAAAACACCCCACTTTTTTTATTTTTTATCAATTTTTTTCAATTAAATCCTACCAGTGCTAATCACCGTGAGATTGTGTTAGTTGTCTGTGTACGTGACGTGATGTTGATTTTTTGGTGAATACTGTGTATATGTACGTGTATCGTCCTCGTCCATGTATTAACGTCCAGGGGTCAGATCGGTCCAGGGGGTCATCGTCTGGATTCACAGTCAAAAGATTCTCAGTCGGTCATTTTTCATTCTTTGTTTACCCTTTTTTTTTTCTTCCAATAATAATAACCTTATCGACGCCCCACCTCCCTGCTCCCTGAATTACCGACCGTACATAATAATCCCTTTTTTCTCAACGTCTTTAAGATGACGCTATGGGGATGGGGGGGGGAGGGCCATCGCGGCTCCGGCGATTTACTCAGGATTTTTTCCTTCCTTCGTTTTGCATCTCTCTCATACTCTCATGCTCACCATCACTCTCACTCTCTTGCACTCTTATTCTCTCGGAATCCTGACGGTCGTACACACGAGACGCACTGGCACGAGAGAACGTGCGAGCGTCGCGACGCTCAGGAGATGCATCGCGCACGTAACATCGAGGGGACGAGGAAGTGAATATTTAGAGGGGGAAAAAGAAAATAAAAAAATATATATAAAAAAATTTGAATTATAGAAAAAGTATGCACCACCCGGTATCCACGGATTCCGACGGTTGCCCCTATTAACGCGGGTACTATTTTTTTTTCGTTTAATTGTTAATTTTTTTCTTCTTCTTAAATCTCTTCTTTTTTTTTTCTTTTGCACATCCCTGGCCCGGTGCCGCTTTCGTGATCATTGTATTTTTTTTCCTTTTTTTTTTTTCATTTAGTTTTTCCTTCTCCTTTTTTGGTCGTCACAATAATATTAGTTACTTAGTACAAGTCCTATCAGTAAAATTCTCGAAATTCACTATTTTTAATCACACGTGGATTCTCTTCTTCTCTTTTCACACCGTTTCACTCATTCCGTCCTTGTCGTCACTACGGCTCGAACCGTCATCAGTCGTTGAGACGATAATAATCGTCATACTCATTTGCTACTTCGATCAATCGCGTATATATAGAGGGGGATCAAAAATTCTTCAACTCCCATATATCCGTTATTTTCAAATTTTCCTTCTTCAGCCCCTTAAATCTCAAGATTTTACATTCCCCTCTCCAATCAATTCGTTCTCCGCTTTAATGTCTCCCTGATATAAATCAGCCTCTTAAAAAATAGCTCGTATCCCGAAATACGCGAAACCGTCTTCCATATCTCACGATCTCGCTCCAAACACGTGTTAACCTCCTCCACCAATCCAGTTGCCATCGTAACTCATCATCGTACCGTCTCTCTCCCTCTCTATCGTCATCTTGTTCATCAAATTGTGATGTACCAAAATAAACTAAATATATTATTTACTTCAAGTTTCAACAGTGTAAAAATCTTTTTTTTATCTCCTTCCCGCGCACCTTAGACGACGTCTTGTCAATAATAGTTAAATCGTTTTCAGATCTTTCTTTTTTTTTTGTCCCCCACCCTTCTTTCTTTTCCTTCTCTTTATCATTAATCATAATAATACAGCGTGGTATTATCATTGTAATATTATTATATTAATAATAGCTACGAATCGCCTCTACGCTCTACCTAACTATCTCTTGTCTCTTGCCAGCATATTTGGTAGAAAGCTTTTTTCCCTATATCCCTCTCTCTCTCACTCCTTCCGTTCCTATGATCCGGCCGACACGACTTTCTCCGCTCTAGGATAGTCCAGCATCTAGTCCCAATAAAATCGCGAGTTCACTTTCAAAATTGTCTTTTTTTTTTTTAGTAGCTCTTCAAATTTCAGATTCAGCGCTTTTCTCTCATGACGCCAGATGGTCAGTTCCAAGTAGGTACTACACGAAGGATGAACCACGTGGGGCAGAGTGAACCTATGTCTCCTCTCGTTCAGTACAGCCCTGTCCCTTTCGTCAAATCATATTCAGCATCTCGGACGATGTCGTCGACAGTCAGGAATATTTTTCCAAGTTCGCCAAATATCATCCCCGCCAACCTGCCCGCAGGCGTTCACGCGTCCACTGGTAATTTAATTTTTTAATTTTATTATTATTATTATTCTTCATGGCATTCCCCACGTCACGTATCATTCTCTCCAATGGACTTTGTCGCAGTCTTCCTACGCCAATGTCAATCAATTCTCATTATCATTGCGTCGCACGTTATCGTCCCGTGGCATAAACGGTATTGATTACGGTGTTTTTTCTCTTTCTTTTTTTTTCCTTTCTTTCGGCACAATAAATTAATTAACGCACTAACTATTTATCGTAGTTTCGGGTCCGCGTACACGTGTCCGTAACTACCTGCTTTTTTCTTCTTCAAAGTCTCCAATGTATCATATTCATACTTGGCATCTCCCTTTAATACTATCTCTCTCTCTCTCTCTCTCTCTCTCTCTTCCTCTCACGCTCTAGCTTTCTCTCTGTCGCACTCTTACCCTCGTTCACACGTTCCTCTCTCACGCGCGTTCACTCTACACAAATGTGTTACATCGTCAAAATTCTAATGCAGACCGGTTCGTGTAATATTTTTTTTGGCAAAAAAATGCCAAAGAAAATTCAGTTACTTAGTGGCAACGTGATTCTTTTTTTTTTTTTAATCTCTCATGCAGATTCTCTCCTTCTCACGCACACGTGTCTCTGTACAACAGTAAAAGTCTATTAGTCGAAAAAGTTCATTACCGTTATTAATTTTTCTTTTAATTATTATTTTCGCATGGAAATCGACAAACGTAAGTGGGCGTGACGTTTTGCGTTACATTATTATTATCTTTTTCCCTAAATCTCTCTCGTGAGAAAATTGGCTCTTCGTCTCGTTAACCGCGGCAAAAGACCGGCAGGAAATATCGAATAATTGAACCCTTAACTAGAAAGATCGAAAGATTTGGCTGGAGGGAGGGAGTTCGTTCCGCGTTCTTAAAATTTTCCTTCTCCGTCCCACTGCTCCTCTTCCTCCTCCTTCTTAATCTTCCGTTATCAGTACTTTTATTCGCTTATTTCGCGTATTTTCATTTTTTTTTCCCTTTTCGCCTCTTAAACTTCGTCATTTTAAATACGATACCGACGATTAAAAATATATTATAATAGTTTTTCAGCGTCATCCCGTGATCGAGCGGACTCCTCTGAAAAGGCACGATTCTAAAAAAAATATTCTGTTCACTTCACTGTACAATTAAAAACGGATACAATCGCCTTCGTTTTAGTCATTAAATCGTTACTCATAAATACAACGCTCTAAAAAATTACTATACGTTCTCCGTACGCGTTAACTTTTTTTCCTCTCGTTTCACGTTACTCTCTCCGTTTCTCGATTCGCTCGACCGTCTCCTCTTCCCTCAGCGTCCTCTCCTCTTCGTCAGCCCGTCTCACCGATCGTGAGTTCTCTCGTGGTCGACTTTGCGAACAGAATTTTTCTCGCTTCCCACGTGCTGCCCGTCGGATTAAATCTTAGTTATCTTCATGGTTACGTCTCTTCGTTCGCGCGTTAATACATCCCGAAGGACCATAAAAAAAAAAACAATTGCAGGAATAACGAAACGCAAAACGACGTATGAAAAAAAATTGTTGCAAGGTAAAAAACATTTTAAATGAACGAAAAAAAAAATCCCCAAAAAAAGGTATACACATTTACGCGAGTATAGAACGAAGAAAGTGGCACGACACTTGTCTTGAGGGATAAAAATGAAATTTTTGCAAAACAAAGATATAAAGAGTTAAGGAAAAGCCGCAAGTACACAGGGCGGCACGTATTGGTCGTGAATATCGAAAAAGAGAAAATTATGTGACGTTTTACAATACTTCTGTTGTTTTTTTTTTTTCGTTATACTTTCTCCCTTTGGTCACACCTCATTAGTTTTTGGTTAATCTTTTTTTTTTTTTTTTTTTTTCAAATAATACAATCAAATATTGTTTCGTGTACCCAGCATGGAATGTCTAAACGAAAAAAAAACAATGCGATTAGAGATAGCCGGTATACAGTGAACAAAAAAACGAAAAAAACTATTCGATCAGAGATAGCGGGTTTTTTAATTTTTTTTTTTTTTTTTTTTTTTCAAATAATACAATCAAATATTGTTTCGTGTACCCAGCATGGAATGTCTAAACGAAAAAAAAACAATGCGATTAGAGATAGCCGGTATACAGTGAACAAAAAAACGAAAAAAACTATTCGATCAGAGATAGCGGGTATACAGTAAAAACAAAAAAAAAACGAAAAAAAAAACAATGCGATTAGAGATTGCGGGTATACAGTGTTACTATTACGTTTTCTTTTATCAATAATTGTCTCTTCGGGTATACTGTACATAGTGTGACATTGTATGTACCATGTATACGTGTCTCAGATGAGTGTTACTTTTACGTGGAAAACCATTTTTTTTTTTTTTTTAATTACAACGTGTCCCGCACGATATACAAGGACATCGAGCGTTACGTCAAAAAAAAAAAAAACGTGGAATCTAATTTTTTTTTTTTCCTTTAATATTTCAACGAACTCCTACGCATTTGGAAGTGTATTTCTCTCGCTCTCTCTCTCTCTTTCATTTCCCCACTGTAATACTACTTAGTAATCCATTGGGAAGAAATCTTCTTTGTATAGTTCTGAGCAGCGTGATTAACAGTTTACAGTATCGTCTAAAATATTCATTTTCGTCTCTCTTTCTCTCACTCTCGCAAATCCTCTTTCGCACTCATCACTCTTTCTCTCTCTCTCTCTCTCTCTCTCGTACACTCGCGCAGTCTCTCTTTAATTCTCGCTCTCGCTCTCTCACTTTCTCGCTACGAATTCACGCACTCGAAGCGCCCGCGGCCTCGAGAAAAGAAAAACTAAAAAAAGAAAAAGAAAGAAAAAAAAAACTTATCGTCACCTTAGTAAATACCTAGAAGTTAACCTGGAAGCCTATCTCAGCTCGACGCTAAATCCCCCGTAGTTTTTTTTACATATTTTTTTGTCTTCCCTGTTATTCATTATTTTACTCGTCTCATTCTCACTGTTGATATATCGATCGTTCTCTGTATCTTTCTCTCTCTCTCTCTCTCTCTCTCTTCATCCTACTCCCAATCCATTACGATCCCTATCTCTTACTCGCTCTCTCTCTCACTCTCTCTCTCTCTCTCTCTCTCTCTCTCTCTCTCTCTCTCTCTCTCTCTATTTCTATATCTTTCTCTACGGGCGTTTTAAACGTTTTTAGGGTGCTGGTGCCCACCGAGTCGTCGATAGTCGTAGTTACAGTGTCGCAGTTGTATAGTCGTGGTCACAGTCAATAATGAATGTCGCAGCGAGTCGTAGGCACGAGCACTCGCTCCTCTCACAGAAGGAAGAGGGAAAAAAGGGGGGAGGAAAAAAAAAGAAAAAAAAAAGATATATATTTATAGAGTTATCAACATTCACTCCTTCTACTCGTTGCAAAATATTCCCTACTACTTCTCGCACCTAATTTATACGCATCTTCGGTGGATAAAACGTACAAAAGATGGCTGGCAAGTCAATTTTTTATCATGAGGAAGAATCTTGTCTCACTTTTTTTTACGTAAATGTATTTTTCTTTTCTTTTCTTTTCCTTACTCTCATCGTTTCTATTTTCTTTTCTTTTCTTTTCTTTCTTCATTAATTATAATCCCTCGTATCAACAGGTATACCGCTCCTAACTTATGTAACCCTCGGCATAGTCGTATCTGAAACAGGAAAATTAGCACTGAAGCAACGAAGGAATCGTTCGCGAACACGTGTCACGGAGGAGGATTATAAAGTAGCCCTTGCGCGTAAACTGACGACCTCACGAGATAGACTTCGCACAACGATTTAATTATTTGCAAGAGCTTTCGCAATTCCCTCCTCCTCCACCTCTTTCTCCTCTCTCCCTAGCTGACGCCTCTACCCGCAAAACGATCATTGAATTTTCACATTAACGTCCCGCCAAAGGAGATCCCGCGCAGCCTCCCTAGACAAAACACACAGATCTTCCCTGCACTAGGAAAGCGTCGAGGTAAATCTTCTAGTCTCCTCTTCGTTTAGTAGCTATACTAATAGACTATACTCGGTCTCTAACCTATAAACTGTGGCCTACTTGGGCTGCTGAGCCTGGTATTGTTGATAGGAGTCGTCCGGGGATGCTGCGTTACTTGTCTGTTCGGAGTCACCCAATGGCATCGTGTGAATGATGCTAGGCGCTGGGTAAGTAGTGTACGGGTAGGGATGCGGGCTCGCTGCTATGTACTGAAACAGAGATAGAGAGAGCGAGAATAGAAATAGCTGAGACAAAAGTGAGGTTAGGTTAGTAATGACCGTTATGATAATGACTATGATGATAATAAATATAGCGAACAGATGAATTAATTGGTTCGGTTAGGAATCGAATCTGTACTGCTGTCATGTTACTGATTGTGATTCTTGAAAAAGAGTACTTACGGAACCGGTGCCAAGATGCAGAGTGGACATTTGAGTGGCAAGCTGGGGAATCATACTGTACTGCGGATTGCTAGGATCTGCCGATGGCATCATCTACGGGTACGTAAATAATAATTCTCAATGAGATTCTCCGACGAGAGACACCTCGGCATCGAAACCGATCCAACTGCAATAAACGCCAACTTAAAGGATCACTGAGTAACGTAAACTCACGTCGACCTGTTGCATGTGCGGTGGACCTGTTTGCACCAGGTACGGAGTGACCCAAGGTGTTCCTGGAACGCTGTACCCAGGCACCGCCTGACCATAGTGACGACTGTACTGGGCGAGGGTGGCAGCTGGCAGCATGTGAGCCGTCGCGACGCCATTCTGACCGACGCCACTGGCGTCGTAGTTCAGAGTCATGTTCTGAAACAATTATTTAAACGAGAGGAACGATTACGTCGTGACCCGCAGTCGATCAGTCACAGACTGGCTCGTCGTCATTAAGCGCAGATCTTACATCTCCGGTTTCTCTCCACATTGTACTTTTGTAAAGTGACTTCTTCTTATTGCCACCGTCGGCAAATTTAACTAGTAAGGGATCCTTGGCCCCCTGTAGCGTCTTTCCATTGAACATCTGAATTATCTGTTCGCACTTCTCCTTGGATTCCATTCTGAAAGAAATAATTTCATGATCAACGTCGTTCCACGATTTCAATCGGTATGAAAACAAATTTTTTTTTTATCCATTTCCAAAACAATCTATTAACACTATCAATCACCTTGCAAATCCAACGCCTTTACTCTGTCCAGAAGTGTCGCGTAAGATCCTGGTAGAGATGACCTGACCGTATTGAGCCAGCATTGCCTCCACATCGTTCTCCTTGAAGTTCAGCGGCAAATTGGCGATGTACAAGTTGGTCGGGTCCTGCTCCTGTTGCTGAGGAACGAATAAATATGCAAACCACACGCCTCTCCTCGACGAGCAAGCTTAACTCTCGCGAATTTAACAAAGGGTGACCGGGCGGGGCCGGGGGGGGGGGGGGAAGGGGGGGG